>NC_135989.1:11839451-11898001 GCF_053455715.1 Rhinoraja longicauda
GCCAGCACCGCCCGTTGATTGTGATCATGGCTGACCGTCCACAATCAGTAACCCGTGCCTGCCTTCTCCCCATACCCTTTCTCATATGAGATTTTATCTCATAATCGTATGGCATTCGGATGTGGGACCTGTCTTCTCTATTGTGTTCCACGGGATGTTACTAGTTCCTTGAAAATCAAAAATACTGGTGATGCTGCAGATGTTGTTGGATATCATCTGGAAAAAGCTGGAGTAACTCAGCGGGTCAGGCAGCATCTCGGGAGAGAAGGAATGGGTGACGTTTCGGGTCGAGACCCTTCTTCAGACACAACCCATTCCTTCTCTCCAGAGATGCTGCCTGACCCGCTGAGTTACTCCAGCATACCTGGAATCTTTTAGAGATACCACACGGTTACAGGCCCTTCGGCCCACTGAGTCCATGCCGACCATCAGTCACCCGTTCACACTAGTCCTGTGTTATCACACTTTCTCATCCACTCCCTGCACACTAGAGGCCAATTAACCCACACACCTGCACGTCTTTGGGGTGTGGGAGGAAACGGAGCACCCGGAGAAAATCCCACGCGGTCAAACGCGGAGAACGTGCAAACTCCACACAGACAGTAGCCGCATTCAGAATTGAACCCAGGTGCCTGGCGCTGTGAGGCAGCAGCTCTACCAGCTTTCCCCATACATGTCTTTGCCCCTCTCGTCTTCAACCTATGCCCTCTAGTCTTTGACCTAGTCCTTCGTATTGTGTGATTAAAACACAAACAACAACAACTAATCAAACAGATTTACACCGTGATCGGCTCGGTGGCACAGCGGTAGAGTTGCTGCCTTATAGCGCTTACAACGCCAGAGACCCGGGTTTGATCTGTACGGGGTTTGTACGTTCTCCCAGTGACCCGCGTGGGTTTTCTCCGGTTTCCTCCCACATTCCAAAGGCGTGCAGGTTTGTAGGTTAATTGGCTTGGTATCAATGTAAATTGTCCCTAGTGTGCGTGGGATAGTGTTAGTGCGTGGGGATCGCTGGTCGGCACGGACTCGGTGGGCCGAAGGGCCTGTTTCCGCGCTGTACCTCCAAACTAAACTAAACTAAACTAAAGATCTCTGAAAAGAGATGGATGTTGAATGTGATAGAGAACGGCAAAGTACAAATTGTAAATGAAATCTACAATTATCACTTGAGAAGGTGTAATTTTCTTTATTATTCAGTGGTAAACAACTGTTAAAGCTATCATTCAGTTCAATCGGCAGAATAAATTCTTCCTTTAATTTCAAGATGCTTGTATGACAGGACCATCCTTTGGGAATAAGGATTGTTTTGGTCCAATCTGCTCCATTAAGTATCGCAGAGGTATCATTACCAATGCTGATTATGGTACATTGATTGGTTCGGGCAGACTCAGAACACTTCAAGTGGACATGTCAACTGGTAGACTTCTGATGCAGAGATCTCGGCAAGGGCAGCAGGCTCGGGAATATAAAACAGTCTTTACACAATAAATCAGGCAATTGAACGAGTCGAATGGTTTTTTTTCTCGCCGCATTGAATAAAACAACACAGAGGAGTCTCAATGTAGAAACTAGGAACTGCAGGTGTTGGTTTACACAATGAGGTGGCGTGGCGGTAGAGTTGCTGCCTCACAGCGCCAGAGACCTGGGTTCCATCCTGACCACGGGTGCTTGTTGTGATATTGCTGGGACTACTTTGTGTATCCAAGGACTACTTTGTATGGCTGTGTATATAAGTGATTGGTGTGATTAGGCGGTCACTCTGGATCCAGGCGGCCTTGGAATAAACAGCCTGGAGTTAAGCTCCACCATGATAACATAAAATAACAAATTTAATTTTTTTTTAAAAAGATGCTTTTGTATATATGTATATATCTCTGGAGTGACCACACGGAGTGAGTGACCACACGGAGTGAGTAACCACCCGGCGATGAGTGAAATTCCGCAGAGGAATGACCACCATGATGGCGTAAAAAAGCAATTGTGTTTAATTGTGTTTAGTTGTGTTATTGGTATTGTTTGCAAGAAGCAATGGTGTTTTGGTGTTATTCACAAAATGCTGGAGTAACTCAGCAGGTCAGGCAGCATCTCGGGAGAGAAGGAATTGGTGACGTTTCGGGTCGAGACCCTTCTTCAGACTGATGTTTTGGTGTTGTTTGTTAAATATATTTTAGCCCTCGAATGGTAAAGAAAACAATTTTATATAAGACAAGGGGGATGTTGTGATATTGCTGGGACTACTTTGTGTATCCAAGGACTACTTTGTATGGCTGTGTATATAAGTGATGGGTGTGATTAGGCGGTCACTCTGGATCCAGGCGGCCTTGGAATAAACAGCCTGGAGTTAAGCTCCACCATGATAACATCTTAAACACGTGTACTCGTGGTCCTTCCAGAGTCACAACAAAGGTACAACAGGTACCGGACCACGAAGTACAACAGTGCTGTCTGTACGGAGTTTGTACGTTCTCCCTGTGACCTGCGTGGGTTTCCCCCGGGTGCACCGGTTTCCTCCCACTTTCCAAAGGCGTGCAGGTTCATTGGCTTCTGTAAATTGCTCCTAGTGTGTAGGATGGAACGCGTGTGCAGGTGATCGTTGGTTGGTGCGGACTCAGTGGGCCAAAGGGCCTGTTTCCAAGCTGCTATAACCAAACTAAAACGAAACTAAACACAAATAAAAGATAGTGTAAGAAAATAACTGCAGATGCTGGTACAAATCGAAGGTATTTATTCACAAAATGCTGGAGTATCTCAGCAGGTCAGGCAGCATCTCGGGAGAGAAGGAATGGGTGACGTTTCGGGTCGAGACCCTTCTTCAGGGTCTTGACCCGAAACGTCACCCATTCCTTCTCTCCTGAGATGCTGCCTGACCTGCTGAGTTACACAAATAAAAGATGGCGGATGCGAGTCACTAAGTATTGATACAGAGTTCAAAGACCAGGGTTTGACTTCATTGAAGACAAGAAGTTCAAAGAGGGGTGTAAGTCCCTCCTCACATAGACCAACCTTTTGTCCACCAGTGCCAGTCCTTGCCCCCACCCCACCCCCCAACTATCTCCCCTCTACCCCTTCAGTCCACATGAAGGGTCTCGATCAGAGGCATTGAGTCCACCTCCCCCCACAAACTGAGCTCCTCCAGAGGACCTCCAGTTTGATGAGGTCCTACTTGACAGAGTGGATGAGGGTGAGCTGGTATATGTCATGCTTGTGCACTCCAGAAGGCCTTTAAAAGGTGCCATGTTGAAGATTGTGAACCAAATCTAGTTTTTAGGGAGAGAGAAAGAGAATGTGTGTGTGTGTGTGTGTGTGTATGTGTGTAAGTGTATGGGTTTGGTGTGTATGCGGGTGTGTGTGTTTGTATGGTTGTGTGTTGTGTGTGTGTTTGTGTGTGCATGTGCTTGTATTTGTGTGTGTCTGTATGCATGTGCGTGTGTATGTATGTTTGTGTGTGTGTGTATGTGTGTGTGTTGGCACATTCGTGTGTGTAGTATGCATGTGCATGTATATGCACATGTTTGTGTGTGTGTGTGTACACACGTGTTTGTGTGTGAATGCACATCCGTGTGTTTGTATGTGTGTATATGCATGTGTCTGTGTTTGTGTGCACGTGTACGTGTTTCTGTGCGTTATGTCTATGTTGCAGGTACAGTCACCAATTGTTCAGCACAGGGCATTGGGGAGAGTGCTTGGCATGGATTTAGATTAGCTGCCAGGCAATGAATCAAGGAGTGGGGAACAACTGGGCTGTTTTCAGTCAGGGTGGTTGAGATCATTGAGATGTTACACAGAGCTCTGCTGGGCAGTGCACTACCTGTATCAATGACTTGGATGGGAGACCAAGTGTAAATTGTACAAGCTTGCTGACAATGCAAAGTTAGGTTGTGCAGCGGTGGAGTTGCTGCCTCACAGCGCCAGAGACCCGGGTTCCATCCTGACTATGGCTGCTGTCTGTACGGAGGTTGTACGTTCTCCCTATGACCACGTGGGTTTTCTCCAGGTTCTCTGGTTTCCTCCCACACTCCAAAGACGTACAGCTTTGTAGGTTAATATAGGCTTTGGTTAAAAAAATCCCTAGTGTGTAGGATAGTTTAAGCCCCTGTCCCACTTAGGCGATTGTTTAGGCGACTATAGGTGACTAGGCTGTTGCCAGACGGTACGGTCGCCTGTACGGTCGTGAGTCTTCTCCAAAGAGTCGTGGCGTCTTTCTGGTCGCTGCTAGACTTTCAGAATGTTGGAAAATTTTTGGCGACAGTGGGTTTGACGCCAATGAGCGCAGCTTGACGTCTCCTGACGGGGGCGCTGTCGTAGGTTGTCGCCAGGTGACGTAGGTTGTCGCCGGTGCTGACTTCGGTGAATTCCATTGGCGACTACCTACGTCAACCGGCGACAGGTACCGGCGCCAAAACCGGAGGCGAAAATGACGTGAATTGTCTTCAGTTGTCGCCGACACGGTCGTAGCTTGTCGCGGGTAGACGTAGGTTGACTTCAGTTGTCGTAGCTTGTCGCCTGTGTGGTCTTAGGTGCGGTCGTAGGTGGACGTCCTAGGTCGCGACGATTGGGTCGCAGATTGTCGGTAGCTTGCTGTAGCTTGACGTCGACTGGGTGGTAGGTTGTTGTAGCTTGTCGTGGAGGGGTGGGGTCCAGTCGCCGGTCTTTCGGCGACCTGCTACAACGATGACAGTCGCCTAAAACATCGCCTAAGTGGGACAGGCCCTTTAGTGTGTGGGGATCACTGGTTAGCGCAGACTCAGTGGGCCGAAGGGCCTGTTTTCACACTGTATCTCTAACATGTAAGGCGTGAGTTGTGAGGAGTGTAAGTAAAGGCTTCAAGGAGAAAATAGATAGGCCAAGGGGTCGGGCAATGACACGGCCAAAGGAACATGTGGACAAATGAGATGTCATCCATTTTGGTCGATTTAAATTGAAAAGCAGTCTTTTTGTTTTAAATGCTGGGAGATTAAAAGGTGTTGGAATTCACTTGCATGTCCTTGCATGCAATTTGATAAAAAATTAGCATGCGTGCAATTAGGAAGACAAACGATGTGGTAGTTAGAAGAAGGGCCCCGACCCAAAAGGTCACTTATCCATGTTCTCCAGAGAAGCCGCCTGACCTGCTTGGTTTGGTTTAGTTTAGTTTAGTGGAACTGCGTGGAAATAGGCCCATCAGCTCACTGAGTCCACACAGGCCAATAATCACCTGTACACTCGTTCCATCCTACACACACAATAGGAACAATGTTACCGAAGACAATTAACCTGCTAAACCTGCACGTCTTTGGAGTATGGGAGGAAACCGGAGATCATAGGAACATAGAAACATAGACAATAGGTGCAGGAGGAGGCCATTTGGCCCTTCGAGCCAGCACCGCCATTCACTGTGATCATGGCTGATCATCCACAATCAGTAACCCGCGCCATATCCCTTGATTCCACTAGCCCCGAGAGCTCTAATAGATACATAGGTCCCGGAGAAAACCCACGCAGGTCACGGGGAGAACGTACAAACTCCGTACAGACAGCACCCGTTGTCAGGATCGAACCTGGGTTTCTGGCGCTGTGAGGCAGCAACTCTACCGCTGTGCCACCGTGCCGCCCAAGAAGCACCGTGAGTTACTCCAGCATTTTGTGAGTCTTTTTTTTAACGTGTTAGTCTTTGCTGCAAAAGGCCTTGCACGCAAGGTATCTGAATGTAATTGCGTAGGGACCTAGTGGGATCACACACAATATATTGAGTAGGATTTTGTGGTCTTTCCAAACCATGAATATCTTTCTCGGACGTGAGACATAAGATTGATTCTGGGGGAGGTGATGCAATTCCACGAGAGGAGATTAAACAGATTGAGTCTCCATTCCAAATTGTTTAGAAAAATGGGAATGTGATCTCCTTGAAGCTTTACTTTACTTTAGGCTTTGGAGATACAGCGCTGAAGTAGGCCCTTTGGTCCACGCCGACCAGAGTTCGCCCCGTACACTGACACTATCATTCACACGGGGGACAATTTTACAACTTACCGGAGCCAATTAACCTGCAGGCCTTTGGAGTGTGGGAGGAAACCGGAGCACCCGGTGAAAACCCACGCAGGTTCACGGGGAGAACGTACAAACTCCGTACAGACGGCACCCGTAGTCAGGATGGAACCCGGTTCTCTGGCGCTGTGAGGCAGCAAATCTACCGCTGCGCCACCGTGCCGCCCAAAGTTCTGCGAGAGTTTGGCAGGTCACCTCACCTTCTGTCTCCTTTCTCTGTTCATTTATTTATTTATTTATTTATCTATTTATTCATTTCCCCAATGTTCTCAAAATCTCTGTAAAGCGTCTTTGAGTATATGAAAAGCGCTATATAAATAAAATGTATTATTATTATTATTATTATAAATGGAGGAATGATTTTGGTGGATAAAACCAAGCCGCACAGTCCGAAAATAGTGTAGGAAAATAACTGCCGATGCTGGTACAAATTGAAGGTATCACAAAATGCTGGAGTAACTCAGCAGGTCAGGCAGCATCTCTGGAGAGAAGGAATGGGTGACGTTTCGGGTCGAGACCCTTAGAAGGGTCTCGACCCGAAACGTCACCCATTCCTTCTCTCCAGAGATGCTGCCTGACCTGCTGAGTTACTCCAGCATTTTGTGGGCCCAAAATAGTGGAACAGGTACGCAAGATAAAAATAAGAAAAAATATCTTCACCCAATTGGTTTTAATTCAGATTTTCAGCATCTGCATTATTTTGCTTTCAGATGACTATTTAATGCACAGTTTGTTTCCCCCAGACCACTGGTATTAAATAAATAGGTGAATTTTAATAAAAAGCAGAATGAATGATCGACAAAGGCTAAAGATCCCTGAAAAGGGAGATTTTCAGTAGAAGAGATTCCCAAGGTAAAGAATGGTAAAGAAAGGTGGCGCAGCGGTAGAGTTGCTGCCTTACAGCGCTTACAGCGCCAGAGACCCGGGTTCCATCCTGACTACGGGCGCCGTCTGTACGGAGTTTGTACGTTCTCCCCGTGACCTGTGTGGGCTTTCACCGAGATCTTCGGTTTCCTCCCACACTCCAAAGACGTGCGGGTATGTAGGTTAATGAGCTTGGTGTATGTGTAAACATTGCGTAGGATAGTGTTAATGTGCTGGGCGGCGCGGACTCGGTGGGCCGAAGAGCCTGTTTCCGCGCTGTATCTCTAAACTAAAAATGGTTGTTTCTATGTTATCGATGATATTATACAGTGAATGGTAGGGTGATAGGGCAGAGGGATCTAGGAGTGCAGGTACATAGTCCCTTGAAAGTGGCGTCACATGTAGACAGGGTGGTCAAAAAGGTTTTCAGCACGTTGGCCTTCATCAGTCAGAGCATTGAGTATAGAAGTTGGAAGGTCATCTTACTGTTATATTAGATGTTGGTGAGGCCACATTGTGTTCAGTTTTGATCATCACGTTCAAGGAAAGTTGTCAAGTTGGAAAAGGTACTGGCAAGATTTAGATTTAGATTTAGATTTAGAGATACAGCGCAGAAACAGGCCCTTCGGCCCACCGGGTCCGCGCCGCCCAGCGATCCCCGCACATTAACACTATCCTACACACACTAGGGACAATTTTTACATTTGCCCAGCCAATTAACCTACAAATTTGTACGTCTTTGGAGTGTGGGAGGAAACCGAAGATCTCGGAGAAAACCCACGCAGGTCACGGGGAGAACGTACAAACTCCATACAGACAGCACCTGTAGTCGGGATCGAACCTGAGTCTCCGGCGTGCATTCGCTGTAAGGCAGAAACTCTACCGCTGCGCCACCGTGCCGCACTTTACAATGATGTTGCCAGGGCTAGAGGTTCTGAGCTCTAGGAAGAGGTTGAGCGGGCTAGGACATTTATTCCTTGGAGTGCAGGAGGATGAGGGGTAATCTTACAGAAGTGTACAAAATCATGAGAGGAATCGATTGGGTAAATGCCCAGAGCAGGAGAATAGAGAACTAGAGGACATAGGATGAAGTGAGGGGGAAATTATTTAATAGGAACCTAAGAAGTTTTGTTTTTCATACAAAAGGTGGTGGGTGTATGGACAGAGCTGCCAGAGGAGGCAGTTGAGGGAGGTACTATCCCAACATTTAAGAAACATTTAGTCAGGTACATGGATAGGACAGGTTTAGAGGGATATGGACCAAGTGCCGGTAGGTGGGACTAGTGTAGATGGGGCATGTTGGCTGGTATGGGTAAGTTGGGCTGAAGGGCCTGTTTTCACACTGTATCACTCTATGACTCTACAACATAGGGCGGGAGGATAGACTAGCATGAATTTCTGTAGTGCCTGCCATTGGGCAGTAGAGTAAACGGGCAGCATCTTTGATCTGGGCTCACAGGCCCAGGGTAGCGGTAGAGTTGCTGCCTTACAGCGAATCCAGCAGAGACCCGGTTCGATCCCGACTACGGGTGCCGTCTGTACGGAGTTTGTACGTTCTCCCTGTGACCTGCGTGGGTTTTCTCCGAGATCTTCGGTTTCCTCCCACACTCCAAGGACGTACAGGTTTGTAGGTTAATTGGGTTGGTTAATGTAAAAATTGTCCCTAGTGGGTATAGGATAGTGTTAATGTGCGGGGATCGCTGGTCGGCGTGGACACAGTGGGCCTGTTTCCGCGCTTTATCTCTAAACTAAACTAAACTAAACCTTAGGGGGTAAGACAATGAACCTCACAGCTAGTGAAGCTATTATTCCCCCCACATCCCAAAGACATGCGGGTCCAAAGATTAACCGTCCTCTGTAGTGTGATCGATGATCGATGGTCGGCGTGGACTTGGTCTGAACTCTCCACATTGTGCACGGACTCGATGGGCCGAAGAGCCTGTTTCCATGCGGTATCACCAGGCACCAGGGCGGCACGGTGGCGCAGCGGTAGAGTTGCTGCCTTACAGCGAATGCAGCGCCGGAGACTCAGGTTCGATCCTGACTACGGAGGATCTGTACGGAGTTTGTACGTTCCCCCCGTGACCTGCGTGGGTTTTCTCCGAGATCTTCGGTTTCCTCCCACACTCCAAAGACGTACAGGTATGTAGGTTAATTGGCTGGGCAAATGTTAAAAAAAAAAGAAATTGTCCCTAGTGTGTGTAGGATAGTGTTAATGTGCAGGGATCGCTGGGCGGCGCGGACCCGGTGGGCCGAAGGGCCTGTTTCCGTGCTGTATCTCTAAATCTAAAATCTAAATCTAAACTAAAACTTCTACCCTGGGCCTGTGAGCCCAGATCAAAGATGCTGCTCGCTTACATTAAAGTCGGCACTGCCTTTCGATAAGAATGAGAGAACCTCGAAGGTGAAAAGATTTTTCATGTAGGCTGTCTGAAGCTGACAAGAAAATGCGAAGGGATTTTTCCCCAGCCATTGCAGTAGCATTTAAGTTTTTGACAGATGTGTGTGCTTAAACAGTGACTGGAAGAGGTAGCTCTTGGCACTGAATACCTAACTAGGGTGCTCGGGGACAGTTTTTTGATGGTGGAAATTGGAAGACAAGCCAATTTGTTGATCATTTTTTGTGGCTGTCTGGAGCTGCTGTTGTCTGAAGAGGTCTGTCTGATTCGCTGTTCCCTGTCAATCAACATTCAGTCATAGATTTAATGAGAGATGCAGCTTAGGAACAGGTGCTTCAGCACACAAAGTCCATCAAGCGCCCATTGTTTCACGAGTCCTACCGTTTTATTAAGTGTCAAGAGTGATTAATTTCCAGGAAGGAACTACAGATGCTGGTTTACACTGAAGATGGACACAAAATGCTGGAGTAACTCAGCAGGACAGGCAGCATCTCTGGAGAGAAAGGACGGGTCGAGACCCTTCTTCAGCTTGAGAGTCGGGGGAAAGGGAAATGTGAAAAGGAAATCCAGAACCAGGGGCCACAGTTTAAGAATAAGGGGTAGGCCATTTAGAACAATACAATACAATATATCTTTATTGTCATTGTACCCAGGGGTACAACGAGATTGGGAATGCGCCTCCCATACGATGCAATAATTTAAGTAATTAACAGCAACCCAACGAAACGAAACAGTAGGAACAGTTTTTAGACAGGGTAAAGTGCAAGTTGATCTATGCGTTGTGGCCATCCGGCTCAGCAGGACCGGTTCATAGCAGCTATGGCCCTGGGGATGAAGCTGTTCCTGAGTCTGGAGGTGCGGGCGTAGAAGGCCTTGTATCGTCTGCCCGATGGAAGGAGTTCGAACAGACTGTTGCAGGGGTGTGAAGAGTCTTTGTGGATGCTGGTGGCTTTTCTGAGGCATCGTGTGTTGTAGATGCCCTCCAAGTCTGGTAGCTGTGTTCCGATGGCCCTCTGAGCTCTATGGAGATGAGGAAAAACTTTTTTTCAGTCAGAGAGTTGTAAATCTGTGGAATTCTCTGCCTCAGAAGGCAGTGGAGGCCAATTGTCTGGATGCTTTCAAGAGAGAGCTAGATAGAGCTCTTAAAGATAGCGGAGTCAGGGGGTATGGGGAGAAGGCAGGAACGGGGTACTGATTGAGAATGATCAGCCATGATTGCATTGAATGGCGGTGCTGGCTCGAAGGGCCGAATGGCCTACTCCTGCACCCATTGTCTATTGTCTATTGTGATATGGAAGGGTACAAAGAACATGTAGATTTTTTTAGATTTAGAGATACAGCGCGGAAACAGGCCCTTCAGCCCACCCAGTCCGTGCCGCCCAGCGAAGGGATGGGTGACGTTTCGGGTCGAGACCCTTCTTCAGACTGATGTATATTAGGTGCAGTCATAGTAAGTCATACATATTGTACCTCATGCCACTGTGCCGCCTTTGAATTCCGTCTGCTGCCCCCATTGCCCTTTTCGGTGGTAGTGGGCACAGGTGTGGGAGGTGGTATAGGCCCTTGGACAGGTTACTTTGTGGCACAGTGGCACGGCGGTAGAGTTGCTGCCTTGCTTGGCCTTGGTCTTGGAGGGGGAGGATGCTCCTCAATCTGCAGAGCATCCTGGAAAATACAGCTCACCCCTTCCATGACACGCTAGTCAACCTGAGGAGCACCTTCAGCAACAGACTGGTCCCACCAAGATGCAGCACAGAACGCCACAGGAGATCCTTCTTCCCTGTGGCTATCGAACTGTGCAACTCCTCCCCCTTCTGTTGTGGGGTAGACTGGCCCCCCTAACCCCCTCCCCCCCAATCTTTGCTCATCCCCAATCCTTTCCACTCGTCACTTTAATCTCATGTTTCATGTATCTGGTGTTTTATGACTGTTGGCAGATTAATTTCCCTCCTGGGATAAATAAAGTTCTGTTAATAGACAATAGACAATAGGTGCAGGAGTAGGCCATTCGGCCCTTCGAGCCAGCACCGCCATTCAATGTGATCACGGCTGATCATTCTCAATCAGTACCCCGTTCCTGCCTTCTCCCCATACCCCCTGACTCCGCTATCCTCAAGAGCTCTATCTAGCTCTCTCTTGAATGCATTCAGAGAATTGGCCTCCACTGCCTTCTGAGGCAGAGAATTCCACAGATTCACAACTCTCTGACTGAAAAAGTTTTTCCTCATCTTCGTTCTAAATGGCCTACCCCTTATTCTTAAACTGTGCCCCCTGGTTCTGGACTCCCCAAACATTGGGAACATGTTTCCTGCCTCTAACGTGTCCAACCCCTTAATAATCTTATATGTTTCGATAAGATCCCCTCTCATCCTTCTAAATTCCAGTGTGTACAAGCCTAGCCGCTCCAGTCTTTCAACATATCCTATCAGACTGTATCATTACAGCACCAGAGACCCGGGTTCATTCCTGATTACGGGTGTCGTCTGTTGTCTGTAGAACGTACAAACTCCATACAGACAGCACCGGTAGTCAGGATCGAACCTGGGACTCTGGCGCTGTAAGGCAGCAACTCTACCACTGCGCCACTGTGCTGCCCTGTCCCGATGTGCATCTTGACTTGGGACTTTATAAAGTTGAACTCCGTGCACAGTACGTGTGGGCCGAAAGAACAATGGGTGTACTAGGCAGAAGACTGGAGTCAGTCTTTAAATCAACACTTCCCACTCGAAAGGCTTGGATAGAGTGGATGTGGAGAGGATGTGGGAGAGTTTAGAGCTAGAGGTCGTAGCCTCAGAATTAAAGGACGTTCCTTTAAGAAGGAGATAAGGAGGAATTTCTTTAGCCAGAGGCTGGTGAATCTGTGGGATTCTTTGCCACAGAAGGCTGTGGAGGCCAAGTCAATGGATATTTTTAAGGCAGAGATAGATAGATTCTTGATTAGTACGGGTGTCAGGGGTTATGGGGAGAAGGCAGGAGAGTGGGGTTATGAGGGAGAGATAGATCAGACATGATTGAATGGTGGGGTAGACTTGATGGGCTGAATGGCCTAATTCTGCTCCTGTCACTTATGACATTATTATGATTATTAAATAATGATACTGTTGTCCTGCCATGGAAGTTTCATCCCCGGCAACATATTGGAGATGAGCTTTTCATCGAGTTGGCTTTGTTGATCCAAACACTTGGCAAAATTCACAGGCCTTACACTGTAGTATAGTTTATTTTAGTTTCGAGATCCTGTGCGGAAACAGGCCTTTTTGCCCACCGAGTCCGCACCGACCAGCGATCCCCGCACATTAACACCACCCTGCGCACACTAGGGACAATTTATACTTACACCAAGTCAATTAACCTACAAACCTGTACGTCTTTGGAGCGTGGGAGAAATGCCACGCAGGTCACGGGGAGAACGTACGAACTCCGGACAGACAGCACCCGTAGTCAGGATCGAACCCGGGTCTCTGGCGCTGTAAGCGCTGTAAGGCAGCAACTCTACCGCTGCGCCACTGTGACCGCCCATACTGACATGGCGGAGATCCAAGTCTCTCTCTTTAGACCCACCATTCTGCAAGTGGCTCGGATATTTACATTTTATACCCTGTCCTTAATTTAATCTTGGCTTTTAATGATCATATCCTAATTATAAAAAGCAATTATAGAAATAACAGTCAATACTCTATTGGTGATTCAAGAGTAAATTATCCTGGTTGGAAACATGGAAGTTACAAGCGGGTCTTCTGAAAGGATATCCCTCTGTGTAATATGATCCATTCAGCAAATGCTAATTGCTTTTATGATTGTGGTGCGGTTGATGATATGATGCTATTAGCGAGATGTTCCAATTAAACAATGTTGGCTTCCTCCCTTGTCTCATCGATGCCTGTTCATTATCGTAGTCTTTGGAAATAATCTCCTGGATGAAACTAAGTTCACACTAACAACTATAGACACAAAGTGCCTTGCACACTAGGGATAAAGATGCCTTGTGCATTTCACCCACCAACCCAGACATTTGTGGACAGAGACACAAAGGGCTGGAGTAACTCAGCGGGTCTGGCAGAATCTCTGGAGAAAAAGGATAGGTTTTCTCCTATCCTTTGGGTCGGGACCCTTCTTCAGAAGTTTTTTCTCCAGAGATGCTGCCTGACCCGTTGAGTTACTCCAGCACTTTGCGTTTATCTTTGGTATAATGAGCATCTGCAGTTCTTTGGTTCTACCTTCCCCCTAACAGCTGCTTGAATTAATGTAGGGACTTTCTTGTTGCAGACTCCATCACGGCAGTCATGAAAACTTTGAAGAAAGCTCCCAATCTGAAACGCCACCTGTCCATGCCCTCCACAGATGCTGCCTGACCCATTGAGTTACTCCATCACTTTGTGTTTTACTTCACCGAAGTACTTTTTGACACTAGTCAATCCGTAGAAATCGTTAACTCCGTTACTGGGCGGCACGGTGGCGCAGCGGTAGAGTTGCTGCCTCACAGCTCCAGAGACCAGGGTTCGATCCTGACTACGGGTGCTGTCTGTACGGAGTTTGTACGTTCACCCCGTGACCTGCGTGGGTTTTCTCCGGGTGCTCCGGTTTCCTCCCACACTCCAAAGACGTGCAGGTCTGTAGGTTCATTGACTTCAGTAAAAAAATGGTCAATTGTCCCTAGTGTGGATTATAGTGCTAGTGTGTGGGGATCACCGGTCGATGTGGACTCGGAATGCGAAGGGCCTGTTTAGACGCTGCATCTCTAAAGTCTAAAGTAAAGTACTCAGCTCTATTAATCTCATAACTTTATTAATTTATAACGTCCTATCATACTGAGAATATGACCCTCATTCTAAACCCCACAACCTTGGGATGAAACGTCATCCTCACACAATCCTGTCAAACTCCATACATATTTTGAAGACGGACACAAAATGCTGGAGTAACTCAGCGGGACAGGCAGCATCTCTGGAGAGAAGGAATGGGTGACGTTTCGGGTCGAGACCCTTCTTCAGACATATTTTGTTATTCAATGAGAACCCTGGAAAGTATAGGCTTATTCAGCTTGATGTCTCCTTCTATGATCGGACTTTACTGGCTTTACCTTGCACTAAACGTTATTCCCTTATCACGTATCTGCACACGGTAAATGGCTCGATTGTAATCATGCATTGCCTTTCCGCTGGCTGGTTAGCACGCAACAAAAGCTTTTCACTGTACCTCGGTACACGTGACAATAAACTCAACTGAAACTTTGCATTCGAGAATGAAACAGCAAGCATTTGCTACACTCCCTCGATCCCAAGTACATTTTGAATTTGGCAATGTCACCACAGCTAAACACAATATTCCAAGTTCGGTCTGGCTAGAATCCTAAGTAACTTTACATGTTAATTAACTTGCGGGCTAGTGTTCGGACTTGTCAGTAAATTACATTAGTCGACCTCTTTTGGCTGTTGTGTGCTTCCACCTGAGAATTTACTCTGATTATTGGATAGGTTTTAAATTTCAGGGTACGAACCTGTCAAGTTTTAGTTAAAATTCAGCTTTTATGTTACTTTGATGTGAAATGCATTATCTTTGTATTTAAACACATAAGCATTATAGGGGTTGGCAAATAGAGTTTTCTCTTTCACCCTGCAGTAGATTTAAACTTGGCAATTAGTTTCTGCCATGGAGTAGATTTAAACTTGGCAATTAGTTTCTGCCATGGAGTAGATTTAAACTTGGCAATTAGTTTCTGCCATGGAGTAGATTTAAACTTGGCAATTAGTTTCTGCCATGCAGTAGATTTAAACTTGGCAATTAGTTTCTGGCACAAGCAAGCTGCAAAATTGGTGAAATTAGGTGTTGATTTTAAATCGTCACTCTTTCTGGACTTCATGGAAATTAAGATTTTTTTTAAAAATACTTTGAGCCAGATTGTAACGACCTGCCTTCATAATTAATCAGACAATTATAAAGCAATATTTAGGATCGCTTTACCAGCCCAGCTACTGAGAGTTGGAAGGTGGCTTGGTATTTATTACCTGTTGGAACCGCAATGTGAATGCCTGGGCTGGTAATTCAGCCAATGCAAATTCAAATCCCATCACAACAGATGGGATTCTTGAGTTGAGTGAATCACATAAATCTGGAACTGAAAAGTTAGTCATGAGAAACATAAAACTATAAAACATGGGCTTCACGGTGGCTCAGCGGTAGAAATGCTGCCTTAGTGTGCCCGGGTTCCATCCTGATTTGAAAATTTGAATTTCAATTTGCTTTCAAATTTGAGTTGAAATTTGCTTTGAAAAATGAATTGAAATTTCATTCTGTCTATACGGAGTTTGTACCTTCTCCCCGTGACTGCGTGGGTTTTCTCTGGGAGTTCAAAAATTCATAAGTGATAGGAGCAGAGTTAGGCCATTCGGCCCATCAAGTCTACTCTGCCATTCAATCATGGCTGATCTATCTCTCCCTCCTAACCCCAATCTCCTGCCTTCTCCCCATAACCCCTGACACTCATCCTAATCAAGAGTCTATCTATCTCTGCCTTTAAAATATTCATTTACGGCCTCCACAGCCTTTTATGGTATGAATTCCACAGATTCACCACCCTCTGACTAAAGAAATTCCTCCTCATCTCCTTTCTAAAGGAACATCCTTTAATTCTGAACCTAGACTCTAGGTCCTAGACTCTCCCACTGGTGCAAACATCCTCTCCACCACCCTCTCTGATTTCCTCCCACACTCCAAAGACGTACAAGTTTGTATGTTAATCGGCTTGGTAAAATTGTACGTTTTCCTATTGCCCCTAGTGTGTGTAGAATAGTGTTCGTGTGCGGGGATCGTTGGTTGGCGGTGACTTGGTGGACCGACAGGCCTGATTCCGCACTGTATCTCTGCACTAAATTAAACATAGGAGATGAATTAGGCCAATCAACCCATTCAACGCATCGAGGAAGGTGATTGAACTTTATTACCTTCCATCACAGTGAGGAATGTGGAATCCGCTCTGGTGGATGTTTATGTTAAATTTTATTTTATGCAGCTGTGTGTCTTGTTGCTT
Source organism: Rhinoraja longicauda (assembly GCF_053455715.1). Taxonomy (NCBI): domain Eukaryota; kingdom Metazoa; phylum Chordata; class Chondrichthyes; order Rajiformes; family Arhynchobatidae; genus Rhinoraja; species Rhinoraja longicauda. Next base: position 11,855,766 of record NC_135989.1, read on the forward strand.
TTCACTTAGTATGGCTGTATGGTAGCTCAAATTTCACTGTACCTTAATTGGTGCGTGTGACAATAAATTGATCTTGATCTTGAATCTTGAGTCTACTCTGCCATTCAATCATGGCTGATCTATTTTTCCTTCTTCCTCGTGTGCAACTTTTCCAGCTCCCTCCCGGTTATTCCGACCAACGAGCCTTCGGGCGGGCTTCCGGTCCCGATGAGCAAGCCTTTTTTTTTGTATCAAAAATAATTTATCCAATTTTAAGTTAGCTAAGGGCCCTCTCAGTCATGGCTGACCATGGGTGATGCATCCTGGGTTGTGTTGGCTGCTTGCTCCAAGCGTGGATGTGTGGTCGGATGCAAGCCTGGGCGATGTCATATGAAGGACAGGCTGTTGCCCGTGCAGAATGGCGGGACTGTCGTATGTTGAAAGGCTGGAGCGATTGGGCTTGTATACACTGGAATTTAGAAGGATGAGGGGGGATCTTATTGAAACATATAAGATAATTAGGGGATTGGACACATTAGAGGCAGGAAACATGTTACCAATGTTGGGGGAGTCCAGAACAAGGGGCCACAGTTTAAGAATAAGGGGTAGGCCATTTAGAACGGAGATGAGGAAGAACTTTTTCAGTCAGAGAGTGGTGAAGGTGTGGAATTCTCTGCCTCAGAAGGCAGTGGAGGCCAGTTCGTTGGATGCTTTCAAGAGAGAGCTGGATAGAGCTCTTAAGGATAGCGGAGTGAGGGGGTATGGGGGAAGGCAGGAACGGGGTACTGATTGAGAGTGATCAGCCATGATCGCATTGAATGGCGGTGCTGGCTCGAAGGGCTGAATGGCCTCCTCCTGCACCTATTGTCTATTGTCTATTGTCTATAGCACGTCCCCCCACTCCACATCGCTGATCGATCCAAAGGAACAGCAGAGCCATTACAGTTTGGCACCAGCGCCTTCGCAGGAGCTGCCAGAACGAGGTTGTAGACAACGACCAACTGCCTCAGGGACTCCGACTCCGGATTTTTCATGAGGTTTACACCTGGAGCCTTCCTGGGCACGGTGGCGCAGCGGTAGAGTTGCCGCCTTACAGCGAATGCAGCGCCGGAGACTCAGGTTCGATCCTGACTACGGGCGCCATCTGTACGGAGTTTGTACGTTCTCCCCGTGACCTGCGTGGGTTTTCTCCGAGATCTTCGGTTTCCTCCCACACTCCAAAGACGTACAGGTTTGTAGGTTAATTGACTGGGTAAAATGTAAAAATTGTCCCTAGTGCGTGTAGGATAGTGTTAATGTGTGGGGATCGCTGGGCGGTGCGGACTCGGTGGGCCGAAGGGCCTGTTTCCGCGCTGTATCTCTAAATCTAAAAAAAAAAAAATCCATGACTGGGTATGGCCACAAGGCAGTGGAGGTTTGTAGATCAGAGTTTGCCTTCTCCGAGATGGACTGCCTTCCCAGGCTGAGGAGCCTCATCTGCCCAAGACTCATGGGGGTAGGAGCATCTACCCTCCTGACTGTAGCACCCGCCCACTGCGGCCTTCATCCGCCTTCCCAGCCGTTGTAACGCTCCACTGGGGTCAGCCGTCACCCTCCGCCTGTTCCACCATTGAGGTCTTGGTTGGATCGCTCTTTGTCAGGGACCTCCCCCTCGACCGTACCACCATGGGTGACCCTACCAGGAGCGTAGCTCCAGACGGCATCGCTCTCAGGATCTCAGGACCACACGAGCTTCTCCACCGCGACAAGGTGACAATCCACGGAGAAGATTTATTTAATTACGACACGATACAAAATCACCAAGTTATCTAAGACACTACATTTTCAAATAACTATAATGCAATCCTTATTGAGGACACATTTCACCACACGCGGTGCCCAGCGGTCCCGGAACTCCTTCAGGGTGCCCGTGGACTGCGCGTAGTCCCTCTCTAACGCCACCCGGGCATGGACATACCCCCGGAAAAGGGGCAAGCAGCCGGCGCGGGCAATGGACAAGCCTTTGGGAAAGAGCAATGGCCATGGCATCTCGGGAAGGCACGTGATAGTTCAGGACAGTTCCTAGCCTGCATGGCTTAGGCCCACATCGTGTTGCCGTGGGAACTAGACACAGGCCAATGACCTTGTGAATTTTTATTTTTAGATTTAGAGATACAGCTCAGAAACAGGCCCTTCGGCCCACCGGGTCCGCGCCGCCCAGCGATCCCCACACATTAACACTATCCTACACACACTACGCACAATTTTTACATTTGCCCAGCCAATTAGCCTACAAACCTGTACGTCTCTGGAGTGTGGGAGGAAACCGAAGATCTCGGAGAAAACCCACGCAGATCACGGGGAGAACGTACAAACTCCGTACAGACGGCACCCGTAGTCGGGATCGAACCTGAGTCTCCGGCGCTGCATTCGCTGTAAGGCAGCAACTCTACCGCTGCGCCACGTTGACCGCCGAAAAGTGAAGGCCTTTCATTCTCTGGCTTGGGCACTGCCTTGGTACTTTTTATTCCTCTTTGGCTTCATCCAGCCATTGAACCGAATGGTTCTTTAATCTTTTATATATTTCCCACTGCATCACACCACTCGCAAGGAATAGATTTTGAGGGTGATCGATTGATGCAGACTTTGCAATTTGCCTTAGTCTAGAGGTTAGTTACTCGAAATTATTAACCTGAATGAAGGACTTAAACTTGTTTAAGCACAGCAAGATGATTAACTCTCGGGTGATCAACCTTTCCATTAGCAGCTTGGCTCTTGCTAAGTTGATCATTTAACTGTGTTTAAGTACATGGAAAGCTCAGGTTTAGAGGGATACTAGACCGTGGACCCGTTGGGCCCAAACCTCTCCTGCATTGGTGCAACACCTTCTCCTCCACCTCCCCCTCCCCCCTTCACTCCCTCCCTCCTCCTCCCCCTCCCTCCCTCCTTCCCCCCTCCCCCTCCCTCCACCCCCCCTCCCCCTCCCCTCCCCCCATGGGGGGCAGGCCCCCACTATTGGTATTAATAAACTTTCCCCCTCTCACCGAATTATTATGCCCTCTAGTGTTGAACACTTCCACCTTGGGAAGAAGGTTCTGACTGTCTACCCTATCTACACCGATCAGCCAAAACATTATGACCTGATGAGCCAAATCATTATGACCACCTGTCTAATATGCTGTTGGTCCTCCGTGTGCAGCCCCATACGCAGCAGGGTGCGATGCACTGTGTATTGTGACACATTCCTCCCGTGACCACCATTAAAGTTTTCTGTGACTTGTGCCAGTCGACCTTCTGTCGGTTCGGACCAGACGGGATAGCCTTCGTTGCCCTCGCGCATCGATGAGCCTTGGGCGCCCAACACCCTGTCTGTCGCCGGTTTGTGGTTTGCCCCTCCTCGGACCACTGTCGGTAGGTACTCACCATTGCTGACCGGGAGCACCCCACAAGCCTTGCCGTTTCAGAGATGCTCTGACCCAGTCGTCTGGCCACAACAATTTGGCCCTTGTCAAAGTTGCTCAGGTCTTTACTCCTGCCCATTTCTCCTGCATCCAACACATCATCTTCAAGAACTGACTGTTCACTTGCTGCCTAATATATCCCACCCCTTGACAGGTGCCATTGTAACAAGATAATCAATGTTATTCACTTCGCCTGTCAGTGGTCATGTTTTGGCTGATCGGTGTATTTTTCCCTCTGAAACTCATTCTCTTGCCTTCTCCTCGTAACTTTTTGATGCCAGTACTAATCAAGGAACTACTAATCTGTGCTTTTAAAATACCCAGTTACTTGATCTCCTTGTGACTGACATTACATTGAGTGGAAACTATTCAGAAGAAAATACCAGCCTTGAGGATAACATATTAATACAAGGGTGATTTCATTGATGGCTGTTCTTTCCAACTCTGAATATGGAGGCTAATTCTTTCCAGCAGTTTCTCCAGAGATTAGTTTTTTTTGGTTTTAGTTTCAGAGATACAGCGAGGAAATAGGCCCTTCGGCCCACCGAGTCCGCGCCGACCAGCGATCCCCGCACACTAACACTATCCTACACACACTAGGGACAATTTACATTTATACCAAGCCAATTAACCGACAAACCTGTACGTCTTTGGAGTGTGGGAGGAAACGGGGAAAACCCACGCGGGTCACGGGGAGAACGTACAAACTCCGTACAGACAGCACCCGTAGTCGGGATGGAACCCGGGTCTCCGGCGCTGCAAGCGCTGTAAGGCAGCAACTCTACCGCTGTGCCACCGTGACTGCCGCCACGTTTGTTTAGTGTTTAGTTTAAAGATTAGTTTATAATGTTGGCGTCCAATTTGGAAAGTTTTGGAATGGAGATCTGAGCATAGAATATGTGCTGACATCGCAGGATCTTGATGGAACTGCCGGAGGTGTTGTTACCTTGGATAAAACATTAATCCTAGTTTGGCAAAGCAGATCCCACTGCAGCATTCCAAGATGGGACCGAGAGCTATCCCAATCGCCCTTGACAATGAGAATTCCACAGCTGGAGTGGCACGGTGGCACAGCGGTAGAGTTGCTGCCTCACAGCGCCGGAGACCCGGGTTCGATCCTGACCACGGGTGCTGTCCGTACGGAGTTTGCACGTTCTCCCCGTGACCTGCGTGGGTTTTCTCCGGGATCTCCGGTTTCCTCCCACACTCCAAAGACATACAGGTCTGTAGGTTAATTGGCTTCTGTAAATTGTAAATTGTCCTTACTGTGTAGGACAGTGTTAATGTGTGGGGATCGCTGGTCGGCGCGGACCTGGTGGGCCGAAGGGCCTGTTTCCACGCTGTATTGCTAAAATATGTAGGGTGTAGGATAGTGCTCGCAACGACTGTTCTACCTGAGAACACTGAAAAAGTCTGGTCTGCCCCAACAGCTGCTGACGACATTCTACCGCTGCATCATAGAGAGCATCCTAACGCATGGCATCCCTGTGTGGTACCTCAGCTGCACGGAGCAGAGAGGAGAGCTCTTCAGCGGGTAGTCCATAGAGCTCAGAGGACCATCGGAACACAGCTACCAGCCTTGGAGGGCATCTACAACACACGATGCCTCAGAAAAGCCACCAGCATCCACAAAGACTCTTCACACCCCTGCAACAGTCTGTTCGAACTTCTACCATCGGGCAGACGATACAAGGCCTTCTACGCCCGCACCTCCAGACTCAGGAACAGCTTCATCCCCAGGGCCATAGCTGCTATGAACCGGTCCTGCTGAGCCGGATGGTCATATCACACAGACCTGCACTTTATTCTGTTTTAAAACTGTTTCTAATTTTGTTTCATTGGGTTGTCTAAATTTAGAGAGAAGGAATGGGTAACATTTCGGCTCGAGACCCTTCTTCAGTCTGAAGAAGAGTCTCGACCCGAAACGTCACCCATTCCTTCTCCCCAGAGATGCTGCCTGACCCGTTGAGTTACTCCAGCATTTTGTGTCTACCTTCCATTTAAACCAGCATCTGCAGTTTTTTTCCTACATGACTAAAGCAGAGTGATCAGTGAGATAGGATGGAATGGCACAATAGCAGATTTTGAACTGTGGAGATTATATTAACTGAAGAAGGGTCCTGAACCCAAACAACATCTGCCTATTACCTCCACAGATGCTGCCTCTGTCAATGCTGCCAAGAGAGCCAAGAGGCCTTGTGGCTTCAGGTTGAGCGCAACAATTTTAGGCCCACCTTACTCACCATCGTCCCTTTGGTGCCAATGGAAGAAGTTTCATTGAAATCGGTTATATTTTTTAAGTTATTCTTAAAGGCGGAGGGGGGAAGAGGGGAGGGGGGTGGATGGGGAGGGGGAGGGGGAAGGTGGAGGGGGAGGAGAGGATGGGGGGGCAGGGGGAGGTGGGGAGGAGAGGGTGCTGCACCAATGCAGGAGAGGTTTGGGCCCAACGGGTCCACTTGGTCTAGTTAGGAGCAAAGAGGTCCTTCTGCAGTTGTACAGGGCCCTAGTGAGACCGCACCTGGAGTACTGTGTGCAGTTTTGGTCTCCAAATTTGAGGAAGGATATTCTTGCAATTGAGGGCGTGCAGCGTAGGTTTACTAGGTTAATTCCCGGAATGGCGGGGCTGTCATATGTTGAAAGACTGGAGCGACTAGGCTTGTATACACTGGAATTTAGAAGGATGAGAGGGGATCTTATCGAAATGTATAAGATTATTAAGGGGTTGGACACATTAGAGGCAGGAAACATGTTCCCAATGTTAGGGGAGTCCAGAACCAGGGGCCACAGTTTAAGAATAAGGGGTAGGCCATTTAGAACAGAGATGAGGAAAAACTTTTTTAGTCAGAGAGTTGTGAATCTGTGGAATACTCTGCCTCAGAGGGCAGTGGAGGCCAATTCTCTGAATACATTCAAGAGAGAGCTAGATAGAGCTCTTAAGGATAGCGGAGTCAGGGGGTATGGGGAGAAAGCAGGAACGGGGTACTGATTGAGAATGATCAGCCATGATCACATTGAATGGCGGTGCTGGCTCGAAGGGCCGAATGGCCTCCTCCTGCACCTATTGTCTATTGTCTATTGTCTATTGTTATTAATAAAACATGGCCTTGGTTTCCTCTGCACACCACAGGGCCTTTCGGAGAGAGAAGTTAATTAAATACAAACAATGGCAAGGTGTACATTTGTAACAGATACTGAAGCTGTCTCTGCATCACTCTAATTTAAAGGGAGCACAGTTTTCATTGTTCAGCGACTGACACACATTCAATGAACAACACCATGATTACTTTTCAACTGTTTGCACTGTTGTTATGAATTTGCTGGCATGTGGCGTTGATGGTTTAGGCATGTTATCCACTCACTCTGATCGGCAGAGTGCCTCTTCAACAGTGCGGGTTAATTTAAATTTTTTAGAGATACCGTGTGGGAAAAGGCCCTTCAGCCCACCGAGTCTGAGTCGACCAGCGATCACTTGTATAAGAAAATAACTGCAGATGCTGGTACAAATCAAAGGTATTTGTTCACAAAATGCTGGAGTAACTCAGCAGGTCAGGCAGCATCTCAGGAGAGAAGGAATGGGTGACGTTTCGGGTCGAGACCCTTCTTCAGACTGATGTCAGGGGGGCGGGACAAAGGAAGGATATAGGTGGAGACAGGAAGATAGAGGGAGATCTGGGAAGGGGGACGGGGGAAGAGAGGGACAGAGGAACTATCTAAAGTTGGAGAAGTCGATGTTCATACCACTGGGCTGCAAGCTGCCCAGGCGAAATATGAGGTGCTGTTCCTCCAATTTCCGGTGGGCCTCACTTGTACATTAGTTGCTGCCTTGGTAAAATTGTAGATTGTCCCTTGTGTGTGTAGGATAACGTTAGTGTCAGAGTGGCCAGTGATTCAACAAGGAGGAGATCACCTCTTCGCCCTAGTTCTATGTCATCACACTTTCTCATCCCCTTCCCGGACATTAGGCGACAATTTACAGAGGCCAATTAACCTACGAACCTTTGGGATGCGGGACAAAACATACCGAATAGTGAAAGGACTGGATAGAGTGGATGTGGAGAAGTTGTTTCCACCAGTGGGAGAGTCTAGGACCAGAGGGCACAGTCTCAGAATACTAGGACGTACCTTCAGCAAGGGGATGAGGAGGGATTTTTTCAGTCAGAAGGTGGTGAATCTGTGGAATTCATTGCCACAGACGGCTGTGGAGGATAGGTCATTGGGTATTTTAAAAACGGAGATTGAAAGATTCTTGATTAGTACGGGTGTCAATGGCTATGGGGAGAAGGCAGGAGAATGGGGTTGAGATGGAATGATAGACCAGCCATGAATTAATAGATATGATGGGCCCAATGGCCCAATTCTGCTCAATTCTATGACTTATTAACAAAGATACTAGAGGAGCAAGATGAACCACTCTGTGGAAATCGCCTATACTGAAGTGTAGTACGCAAAGGAGCGTAACGTCCGCCATTTTAATAAGCAAAACGCGCCGTTCGCTCTGCCTCTCGCAGTGTGATCAGTGTTTTGGGGGAACAGTATGTGTGATGATACCATTAAAATGCAGAATATATCTCATCTATCTACTCACAGATTTTTGTTATTTTTCTTTTGAAATGTTTCTGCAAGTTTCTGCCTACTAAAATGGCGCCGCGACATACTACGGTCTTTAGGGTCGAGTGGTCTGTCTTGCTCTGCTCGATTATCTTTGCTTACTGACGTGAAACCAGAGCGCCCGGAGGAAACCCACGCGGTCACAGAGAGAAAGTGCAAACTCCACACAAGCAGCGCATAATGGTCAGGATGGAACCTGAGGCTCTGGCACTGTGAGGCAGCAGGTCGACTATAGACAATAGACAATAGGCGCAGGAGGAGGCCATTCGGCCCTTCGAGCCAGCACCGCCATTCAATGTCAGTTGGGCTTGAGCGGTTGGGCTTGTATACACTGGAATTTAGAAGGATGAGGGGGGATCTTATTGAAACATATAAGATAATTAGGGGATTGGACACATTAGAGGCAGGAAACATGTTCCCAATGTTGGGGGAGTCCAGAACAAGGGGCCACAGTTTAAGAATAAGGGGTAGGCCATTTAGAACGGAGATGAGGAAGAACTTTTTCAGTCAGAGAGTGGTGAAGGTGTGGAATTCTCTGCCTCAGAAGGCAGTGGAGGCCAGTTCGTTGGATGCTTTCAAGAGAGAGCTGGATAGAGCTCTTAAGGATAGCGGAGTGAGGGGGTATGGGGAGAAGGCAGGAACGGGGTACTGATTGAGAGCGATCAGCCATGATCGCATTGAATGGCGGTGCTGGCTCGAAGGGCTGAATGGCCTACTCCTTCACCTATTGTCTATTGTCTATTGTCTATTGTCTATTGATCATGGCTGATCATACTCAATCAGTACCCCGTTCCTGCCTTCTCCCCATAACCCCCTGACTTCGTTATCCTTAAGAGCTCTATCCAGCTCTCTCTTGAATGCATCCAGAGAACTGGCCTCCACTGCCTTCTGAGGCAGAGAATTCCACAGATTCACAACTCTCTGACTGAAAAAGTTTTTCCTCATCTCAGTTCGACCTGCTGTGCTGTCACAAGCAAATGACAGCGGTTTAAGGGAGAGAAAGTGAGCTTCAGAGCATTGCTTGTTATCTCTTCACTCCTCCTGGAATCCTTAGCAACAATCTCTCGATGGAGTGCCCGGCAATTATAGAAATTAAAAGGTGAAGGCACTTTGCTTGCTATCAAACCTGAAGTGTGACTACCCCATAATTTGGTTGAACGGAGGGTTTTTGCTTTTTTTTTTAATGCATTTCTTTTTCTTTTTTTATCGGAGCTTACGTCAGTGCATGGTTGATGTGCTTTTAATTGAATCACTGCACTTCTAGTGAATCCGCCATTCCCACTGCTCTATCTCCCTTCCTGCTGTGTTTACTCCACCTGTTACGGGAGTGGAAGGCTTGATTAGTTGTTCAACACAGAAATTGAAATTAAAACAATCTGCTAGTCATTTCTTTGCCACGCTGGCTGAGTTTCAATTTCCTCTCCTTTCTCTGTAATCTCTTCGCGCGAGCCGTGAGAATAAGACTCAAAGTGTCAGCGTTTCGTAGTAAACGACGTTGAGTTGATGTTTAAATCTTATAACGATACCGGCATCGGGTAGAGCCGCAGCCTCACAGTGCCAGAGACCCGGGTTCAATCCCGACCTTGTGTGGAGTTTGCACGTTCTTCTTGTGACCTCGTGGGTTTTCTCCGGGTGCTCCGGTTTCCTCCCACTTCCCAAGGACAGAGGATTTGTAGGTGAATTGGCCTGTTAAGTTAGAGCTCGTGGGTCAAAAGGTGGCCCTACTCAGATAGACAATAGACAATAGGTGCAGGAGTAGGCCATTCGGCCCTTTGAGCCTGTACTGCCATTCAATGTGATCATGGCTGATCATTCACAATCAGTACCCCGTTCCTGCCCTCTCCCCATACCCCCTGACTCCGCATTTCTTTAAGAGCTCTATCTAGCTCTCTCTTGAAAACATCCAGAGAATTGGTCTTGAAAACATCCAGAGAATTGGCCTTCACTGCCTTCTGAGGCAGATTTACAACTATAGATAGATAGGGTGGTCAAGAAGGCTTTCAGCACCTTGGCCTCCATAAGTTAGGATATTGAGTATAGACGTTTGGAGGTCATGTCACAGTTGTGCAAGACGTTAGTGAAGGCACACTCGGAGTATTGTGTTCACTGTTGGTCGATGCCTTGCTATAAGAAAGATGCTATTAAGCTGGAAAGGGTGCAGAGAAAATTTACGAGGAAGTTGCCAGGACTCGAGGGCCTGAGCTACATGGAGAGGATCAGCAGAATAGAACTGTATTCCTGGAGCGCAGGAGATTGAGGGGTGATCTTATCGAGTTGTTTGTAAAGCCCTTGTCTAATTGCCCTTGTGAAAGTCGATGGTAAGTTGCAGTGGTCGATCTGGTGAAGGGCTTCCAATATATGGCTGGGCAGGGAGTTGAGGAATTTAGACTCAGCATGGATCAACTCTCAAGCCAAGGCTCGGAGCATGTAATATTCCTTCCCCTTGAGATTTTACCCATTACCCTATCAGGCCAACGGTTAGGTGGAAACATTGTTAATGATCCACTTCCTGAGATCAGACCCCGTATTCTGCGTGACAACAAGGTTTACGGATCTTGGCTGGGCCTCTCACGATGATATTGGAATGCATTGATTGACTCCCTTGAAACGACTGTACAACATCTTACAACAGCAGATTCACACACCATTAACCTATCAATATGTTGTAAGGCATTTTGTAGGAGCACGCCCAGCAGAATTTGATTGTGATGTGCCTTAGAGAGAGAGAGATAGAGAGAGAGAGAGAGAGAGAGATGGGGAGAGAGAGAAAGATGGAGAGAGAGGGGGAGAGATGGAGAGAGAGGGGGAGATGGAGAGGGAGGAGAGAGAGTAAAGAGAGAGTAAAGATGGAGTTTGTACGTTCTCCCCGTGACCGTGTGGGTTTTCGCCTGGTGCTCCGGTTTCCTCCTACATTGCAAAGACGTACAGGTTTGTAGGTTAATTGGCTTTGGTAAAATTGTAACTTGTCTTGAGTGTGTAGGATGGAGGTAATGTACGGCTTGATCGCTGGTCGGCACGGACACGGTGGGTCAAAGGGCCTGTTTCCACGGTGCATCTCTGAAGTCTAAAGTTTAAAGACATGGGATAGGTACAGTAAGTGTAAGAAAATAACTGCAGATGCTGGTACAAATCAAAGGTATTAACTCACAAAATGCTGGAGTAACTCAGCAGGTCAGGCAGCATCTCAGGAGAGAAGGAATGGGTGACGTTTCGGGTCGAGACCCTTCTTCAGAGTGAAGAAGGGTCTCGACCCGAAACGTCACCCATTCCTTCTCTCCTGAGATGCTGCCTGACCTGCTGAGTTACTCCAGCATTTTATGAATGGGCAAGGTACAGGATCAAGTGCGTCTCTGGAGGAATTTTGGGAACTGAGGAGTATCCTTAAGAAGGAAATCGGGAGAGCCAAAAGGGGGCAGGAGATAGGAGATAATATTAAGTAAAATCAAAAGAGATTTTATACGTATACTAGACCAAGTGGACCCGTTGGGCCCAAACCTCTCCTGCATTGGTGCAGCACCCTCTCCTCCCCTCTCCCCTCCCCCATTCCCCTTCCCCTCCCCCCCCCCCCCCAACTCCATCCCCCTCAACCCCCCCTTATCCTCCCTCCCTAGGAGATAGATTTAAACTTTAAAACGTGAATAACTTTAAAAATATAACACCGATTTCAATGAAACTTCTTCCATTAGCACCAAAGGGACGACGGTGAGTAAGGTGGGCCTAAAATTGTCGCGCTATCGTGTACCGTTTTGGCTGTAGTTCAGGAACAAACAAACAGACAAACGAAAGTTTTATTATATAGATTAAGGAAAAGAGGGTAAGTAGACAGGGAGAATAGGGACCCTCAGAAACCAAGGCAGTCGTCTCTATGTGGAGTCGTAGAGTTGTCCTCACTGGACCTGTCTTCTCTGTTTTTATTCACAAAATGCTGGAGTAACTCAGCAGGTCAGGCAGCATCTCAGGAGAGAAGGAATGGGTGATGAATCGGGTCGAGACCAGTCTGAAGAAGGGTCTCGACCCGAAACGTCACCCATTCCTTCTCTCCCGAGATGCTGCCTGACCTGCTGAGTTACTCCAGCATTTTGTGAATAAATACCTTTGATTTGTACCAGCATCTGCAGTTATTTTCTTATACTTCTCTGTTTTTACCATGGACACAAGGGAATTTGGGATAGTTTAGTTTAGTTCAGAGATACTGTGCACGTTAACACTATCCTACACACACTAGGGATAATTTTACATTGATACCAAGCCAATTAACCTACAAACCTGTACGTCTTTGGAGTGTGGGAGGAAACCGGAGCACCCGGAGAAAACCCACGCAGGTCACGGGGAGAAGGTACAAACTTCGTACCGACAGCACCCGTAGCCAGCATCAAACCCGGGTCTCTAGCGCTATAAAGCAGCTACTCTACCATTGCAATGTCCCACCGTTCCTATTTACCACATATCCCGCCCTTCTGGGTGGTGGTCACGGGTTTTGGAAGAAAATCTTCCATTTTTCCCATAATGTAATCCAACTGCTTTGATCTTTTCTCTCAAAGTTCCTTCCTGACTCTTTGATCTCTGGAACAGTCCCAAATCATCAATAAACAACCCCTACTGTGAACCGGGCTCCTTAAACTTGGAAAACATTCAACTAAAAACGTTGTCGCTTACGAACAAAGCTGGAACAAATTTTGTAATTTTACTTTGAACTCTTGGCTTTGAAGGCAGCTGGCATTGTTTTAGTTTGGTCTCCAGCTTCAATTCCAAGTGCATTGCATCAGAGTTTCTTTTTGGCGCATTTACGTATCACCTTTCTCATCCACTGGGCGTCTCATGGGACTTTAGAGCCACAGAAACGAACTGATGGAGGGACATGCAAAGAAAATAGACAACAGACAATAGGTGCAGGAGGAGGCAATTCGGCCCTTCGAGCCAGCACCGTCATTCAATGTGATCATGGCTGATCATTCTCAATCAGCACCCCGTTCCTGCCCTCTCCCCATACCCTCTGACTCCACTATCGTTAAGAGCTCTATCTAGAATGCATTGGCCTCCACTGCCTTCTGAGGCAGAGAATTCCACAGATTCACAACTCTCTGACTGAAAAAGTTCTTCCTCGTCTCAGTTCTAAATGGCCTACCCCTTATTCTTAAACTGTGGCCTCTTGTTCTGGACTCCCCCAACATTGGGAACATGTTTCCTGCCTCTAACGTGTCCAACCCCTTAATAATCTCATACGTTTCGATAAGATCTCCTCTCATCCTTCTAAATTCCAGACGTGGAGGTTTGTAGGTTGTGGGGTGGGGATCAGCAGTGTTCTGTTCAAAAGACAATGCCCCTCACCAGGACCTACCCTAGTTTTAGTGTTCTAGTTTTCTAATGTTCTAGGTTTTCAGCCATCATTCTAGTTTTAGTCACAAAATGCTGGAGTCACTCAGTGGGACAGGCAGCATCTCTGGAGAGAAGGAATGGGCGGGGTTTCGGACCGAGTTTTAGTTTTAGAGATACAGCGTGGAAACAGGCCCTTCGGCCCACTGAGTCCAATCCATCCGACGATCAACCGGCCACTAGCTCTATCCTACACACTGGGGACAATTTACCGAAGCAAATTCACCCACAAATCTGCACGTCTTTGGAGTGTGAGAGGAAACCGGAGCACCCGGGGAAAACCCACGTGGTCACGGGGAGAACGTACAGACAGCGCCCGTAGTCGGGATCGAACCCGGGTCTCTGGCGTTTGTGAGGTTGCGCCACCGTGCCACTCTAACGAAGCACTAAAGAAGGACTTCTGGGGAAAAAAAAGGCACAAAGTGCTGGAGTAACTCAGCATGTCAGGAAGCATTCCTGGGGAACATGAATTCGGTTTGTGACCCATCTTCAGGTTTTTGAGGTCTGAACCAGAATCCCGACCCAAAACATCACCTATCCATGTCCTCCAGGGATGCTGACTGACCGGCTGAGTCCCGACCCAAAACATCACCTATCCATGTCCTCCAGGGATGCTGACTGACCGGCTGAATTACTCCAGCACTTTGTGTCTTTTTTTTAAATGTAAACCAGCATCTGCAGTTGGAGTCTGGAGCTGGGTTTGAACTGGCAACCCTTTAGTGCAAAGGTTGGGATTGTTTTACACTGACCACTTTAACTGGCCGTAAACATCCAAAGTCAACACCTTTATCTACTGCATGGGTTCCCAATCTTTTTCGTCCCGTTTACCCTTTTGCAACTTTTCGAAAGTAAATTTACCCCCTCCCTGTTTTGTTCAGTAATTTGAGTTTACACTTCTACCGTAACAAAGCAACCGACAAAGGGGAAATGTTAAAATGCCGTTTCTAACATTATTATTTTAAGTTCAAATAACAATAATAATAGCACATAGAAACATAGAAACATAGAAAATAGGTGCAGGAGTAGGCCATTCGGCCCTTCGAGCCTGCACCGCCATTCAATATGATCATGGCTGATCATCCAACTCAGTATCCTGTACCTGCCTTCTCTCCATACCCCCTGATCCCTTTAGCCACAAGGGCCACATCTAACTCCCTCTTAAATATAGCCAATGAACTGGCAGAGAATTCCACAGATTCACCACTCTCTGTGTGAAAAAAAACTTTCTCATCTCGGTCCTAAAAGACTTCCCCCTTATCCTTAAACTGTGACCCCTTGTTCTGGACTTCCCCAACATCGGGAACAATCTTCCTGCATCTAGCCTGTCCAACCCCTTAAGAATTTTATATGTTTCAATAAGATCCCCCCTCAGTCTTCTAAATTCCAGCGAGTACAAGCCGAGTCTATCCTGTTGAGGGGCATTGTATTTTCAACAGAACACTGCTGATTCCCGACCCCACAACCTACAAGCCCCCACGTCTTTGCACGTCCCTCCATCAGTTCGTTTCTGTGGCTCTAAAGTCCCATGAGACGCCCGGTGGATGAGGAAGGTGATATGTAAATGATACGCCATCTTTTAAAAATCTACCCCAGTTTGGGAATCCTTCATCCCCTGTAAATCCAAACCAAGGTTTCCCAAAGTCCCAACACCTTAAAATACCCCCCAGAGAAAATCACCGTGAAAATCGTGCCATTTCTGCAACTGATTTAAAACAAAACAGGCTGTGTTCAGTAAAGCTATATTAAGCAAAAAATAATAATATATGAGTAGTTCTTTGACTTCAGTTCATAAATAATAAAGCAATTATGGAATAATGACTTTTGAATTGCTATATTAATTCCCAGTAATGCCTCCCCAATTACCCTGACACATCAATAACTTTTTCAATTATGTTGTTAGTCATTGCAAAGTATTGGTTGAATGGCTTGTGGAATGTGCATTGCTCTGGTGTAAGTATACAGAGTTGGTGTAAGAGCAGACAACTGAAGTCCTCTGAAGTGGAATCACACAAGACGAGATCCTAATGTGTAGGAAAGAACTGCAGATGCTGATTTAAATCGAAGGTCGACACAAAATGCTGGAGTAACTCAGCGGGACAGGCAGCATCTCCGGAGAGAAGGAATGGGTGACGTTTCGGGTCGAGACCCTTCCTCAGACTGAGAGTCATGGGACAAGGGTAACGAGAGATACAGATGGCGGTGTAGAGAGATATCGAACAATAAATGAAAGATATGCAATAAGACTGATAAAGGAAAAAAGAACTGAGGTGAGGAAAAACTTTTTCAGTCAGAGAGTTGTAAATCTGTGGAATTCTCTGCCTCAAAAGACAGTGGAGGCCAATTCTCTGAATGCATTCAAGAGAGAGCTAGATAGAGCTCTTAAGGATAGCGGAGTCAGGGGGTATGGGGAGAAGGCAGGAACGGGGTACTGGTTGAGAATGATCAGCCATGATCACATTGAATGGCGGTGCTGGCTCGAAAGGCCGAATGGCCTCCTCCTGCACCTATTGTCTATTGTCTATTGTCTATTGGAAACAGCCCATTGTTAACTGTTTGCTAGTTAAGAACGAGAAGCTGGTACGACTTGGGTGTGGGAGGGATAGAGAGAGAGAGGGAGGGAATGCTGGGGCTACCTGAAGTGAGAGAAATCAATATTCATACCACTGGGCTGCAAGCTGCCCAAGCGAAATATGAGATGCTGTTCCTCCAATTTGTGTTTAGCCTCACTCTGACAATGGAGAAGACCGAGGACAGAAAAAATCAACGTGGACCCTAATGTTACTGCTTTCAATTTCTCAAAAAGAAAGTCTTATTTACAGATTTATAACATTTGCTATTCTTCTCCACTCATTCTGTCTGCGTATTTGGGTGGTATATTTGGTAGAATTTAATTTAGTTTAGTTTAGAGATATAGCGCGGAAACAGGCTCCCCGGCCCACCGAGTCCGCGCCGACCAGCGATCCCCGCACACTACCAATGTCGTACACGCACTAGGGATAATTTACACATACACCCAAGCCAATCAACCTACAAACCAGTACGTCTTTGGAGTGTGGGAGGAAACCGAAGATCTCGGAGAAAACCCACGCAGGTCACGGGGAGAACGTACAAACTCCTCTCAGACAGCACCCGTAGTCAGGATCGAACCCGGTTCTCCGGCGCTGTGAGGCAGCAACTCTACCGCTGCGCCACCCACTGTTTTAAATTGATCCTTTTGCTGAAAAAAAAGTGATGTGTTTGTTCAGATGAAATGGGCACTCTAAAGAGAGAGTTAGATTTAGCATTTAGGGCTAATGGAATCAAGGGATAATGGGAAAAAAGCAGGAACAGGGAACTGATTTTAGATGCTCAGCCATGATCATATTGAATGGTGATACCGGCTCGAAGGGCCGAATGGCCTACTCCTGCACCTATTTTTCTTTTTTTTCCCTATGTTTTCTATGACACAGAGCAATGGTGTATCATTAAGTAGAAGTTGATACCTCAACTTTAGGACATAAACATTTTAGGCTCAGTGGTCGAGTTGCTGCCTCACAGCGCCAGAGACCCGGGTTCGATCCTGACTACGGGTGCTGTCTGTGCGGAGTTTGTACGTTCTCCCTGTAACCAGCGTGGCTTTTCCCGGGTGTACCGGTTTCCTCCCACACTCCAAAGACATACAGATTTGTAGGTTAATTGGCTTGGTAAAATTGTAAATTGTGCTTCGTATGTAGGATTGTGTTAGTGTACGGGGTGATCGCTGTTCGGTGGGCTGAAGGGCCTGTTTCCACACTGTATTACTACGGTTTGAAGGTCTGTAGGTTAATTGGCCTCTGTAAATTGCCCCCTGGTGTGTTGGAAGTGGATGAGAAAGTGGGATAGTGTGGAGAATCAAGGAACTGCAGATGCTGGGTTACTAAACGACACACAAATTGGTGGAATAATTCAACGGGACAGGCAGCATCTCTGGATACGGTTGCCAACTGTCCCGTATCAGCCGGGACATCCTATATTTTGGGCTCAATTGGTTTGTCCCGTACGGGACCGCCTTTGTCCCGTATTAGGCCCGGAGGGCGTTGTAGGCCCGGACACTGTAGGCATGGACACTGTAGGCCCGGACACTGTAGGCCCGGACACTGTAGGCCCGGACACTGTAGGCCCGGACACTGTAGGCCCGGACACTGTAGGCCCGGACACTGTAGGCCCTGGGCCCGCTGTAGGGCCGGACAGTGTAGGCTAGCGGAAGCAGGAAGCAGGACCGAATGTGTTCGCCTAACGGAGGTTGCGTAGCAACCTGCCTCCCGGCCCGGGCGGCCACCATTGGCGGAGCGGGAGCACGTGGCCGCTGGCTGGGTGAGTTCATGTGGGACGCGGGGCTGTGACGTCACCTTTTGTTCCTTCTTTGGGAGTGAGAAAGTTGGCAACCCTATCTCTGGAGGACATGGGCAGGTGACATTTCAAGTTGGGTCCTTTGTTTCGACTGAAGTTTTGGGTCGTGACCCTTCTACAGTACCAGTGTGAATGGGTAATCGAAGCGTGGCTTGGACCCGATGGGCCGAAAGGCCTGTTTCCATGCTGTACCTGAAAACTAAACTAGGAAGGAAAATATTAAAGAATTTCCAGTGTAATAAATTCATGTTTCCTGGCAGAAATCCAAAGATGAGAACATTGTGAAAGACTGATAGAAAGGGTGATGAATGGTCTGAAGCAATATTAAAAATGGATTAATTTTATCCTAGACTAACATAGTTTTAATTGCACTGACAGGTAGCGAGAGCTTGTACTTTAAAACAAAATCAAAATTTTAATTAATTTCATTATCATGCTTGAGAAACGTTGAACAAAAACTGAGTTGCATTGGTCGATTCAAACCAGGTATGGCCCTTTCAGCCTTAAAGTAGTAGTGTTGCTACCTATTACTGCCAGTCAGATGCAGTCCATATGTTCATGAGTGATAGGAGAAGAATTAGGCCATTCGGCCCATCAGGTCTACTCTGCCATTCAATCATGGCTGATCAATCTTTCCCTCTCAACCCTATTCTCCTGCCTTCTCCACATAATCCCCATACCTCTTGCTAATCAATAATCTATCTATCCCTGCCTTTCCAATATACCTGACACCTCACTTAAGGCAAAATTTTGGGGTAATAAGTATGTTCAAGGCAATAGACAATAGATAATAGACAATAGGTGCAGGAGGAGGCCATTCGGCCCTTCGAGCCAGCACCGCCATTCAATGTGATCATGGCTGATCATTCTCAATCAGTACCCCGTTCCTGCCTTCTCCCCATACCCCCTGACTCCGCTATCCTTAACAGCTCTATCTAGCTCTCTCTTGAATGCATTCAGAGAATTGGCCTCCACTGCCTTCTGAGGCAGAGAATTCCACAGATTTACAACTCTCTGACTGAAAAAGTCTTTCCTCATCTCAGTTCTCAATGGCCGACCCCTTATTCTTAAACTGTGGCCCCTGGTTCTGGACTCCCCCAACATTGGGAACATGTTTCCTGCCTCTAACATGTCCAACCCCTTAATAATCTTATATGTTTCAATAAGATCTCCTCTCATCCTTCTAAATTCCAGTGTATACAAGCCTAGCCGCTCCAGTCTTTCAACATACGACAGTCCCGCCTTTCCGGGAATTAACCTAGTAAACCTACGCTGCACGCCCTCAATAGCAAGAATATCCTTCCTCACATTTGGAGACCAAAACTGCACTCAGTACTCCAGGTGCGGTCTCACCAGGGCCCGGTACAACTGCAGAAGGACCTCTTTGCTCCTATACTCAACTCCTCTTGTTATGAAGGCCAACATTCCATTGGCTTTCTTCACTGCCTGCTGTACCTGCATGCTGAGGGCGTTCCAGGACCTCTCTGTGTAGAACTGTTCCCCTCACATCTCCTTAAAATGTGGCCCCTCTTAGCTTTTTGCACCCAGGGTACAAGGTTCTGACTGTCTACCCTGTCTATGCCACTCATAATTTTATATATTTCTGTCAGGTCTCCCCGTAACCTGGGGCATTCCAGAGAAAACATCCAAGTCTGTCCAACTTCACATCGTGTGGGTAAGAACTGCAGATGCTGGTTTAAATCGAAGGTATCACAAAATGCTGGAGTAACTCAGTGGGACAGGCAGCATCTCGGGAGAGAAGGAATGGGTGACATTTCGGGTCAAGACCCTATTTCAGACTGAGTAGGAAAATAACTGCAGATGCTGGTACAAATCGAAGGTATCACAAAATCTCTAGCCTTGAAAACGTCACCTACCCCTCTCTGGTCCCAACTCAGTGGGTCAGGCAGCATCTCGGGAGAGAAGGAATGGGTGACGTTTAGGGTCTAAACCCTTCTTCAGACTGAAGAAGGGTCTCGACCGGAAACGTCACCCATCCCTTCTCTCCCGAGATGCTGTCCAACCTCACATTGTAGCTGGTGCCCACTAATCCAGACATCATTGTGGTTAACCTCCTCTGCACTCTATCCAAAGCTTGGGGTTAAGGCTTTTAGACAAGGGCAAGTGGTTTAGTCATAGAGTCATAGACAGATTCATTTTTGTTGTTGAGTTTAGAGGTGGAAACAACTTCAGCCCAACTTGCCCACGCCGACCGACATGCCCCATCTACACGTGTCTCACCTGCCTGTGTTTGGCCCATATCCATCTAAACCTGTCCCATACACTTTGTACAACGGTGTTTGGGCGGCACGGTGGCGCAGCGGTAGAGTTGCTGCTTTACAGCGCTTTTGGCACTAGACACCCGGGTTCAATCCCGACTACGGGCGCTGTCTGTACGGAGTTTGTACGTTCTCCCCGTGACCTGCGTGGGTTTTCTCCGAGATCTTCGGTTTCCTCCCACAGGTTTGTAGGTTAATTGGCTTGGTATAAATGTAAATTGTCCCTAGTGTGTGTAGGATAGTGTTAGTGTGCGGGGATCGCTGGGCGGCGCGGACTCGGTGGGCCGAAGGGCCAGTTTCCGCGCTGCATCTCTAAACTAAACTAAACTAAAAATTGATCTGCCTTTGCTGCTCTTGTACAAGGTCGCAGAGTATTATGACAGGTGCTATATAAATGCAGATCCATTTTTGGTTGGCTCGCACTATCGCACGTATGTATTAATCTATCAGAGTTCATTGATCGCAATGTTTTACATCTCTCCCAATTCAATCTATCAGGCAAAACACCACGATGACTTTTCGTGGAACATGTCCAAATATTCACCCTAATTTGAAGCTTGATGTTAGGGGCAAGATGAACAGATCATCCAGTTCCACTACCTTGGCACAGACTGCTCTTCCCCCCCTGTCTCAATTGACTCCGATCAATGGTACTTATAAATGCCAGTCCCAATTACCAGAGCCACGTGCAACGCATGCAGAATCTAACATTTGGATATCAAGATTAAGCTGCCACAGCGGATAGTTAGTTGCCGGAGGAGGTATTTAGCTGCCAGAGCTAAGTAGTTATCTGCACTTGCGAATAGACACAAAAAGCTGGAGTAACTCAGCGGGACAGGCAGCATCTCTGGAGAGAAGGAATGGGTGACGTTTCGGGTCGAGACCCTTCTTCAGTCAATGCTGACCATTGATCGCCAGTCTGAAGAAGGGTCTCAACCCAAAACGTCACCCATTCCTTCTCTCCAGAGATGCTGCCTGACCTGCAGAGTTACTCCAGCTTTTTGTGTCTAAACCAGCATCTGCAGTTCCTTCGTACACATTTTATCTGCACCTGCAGTTCCTTGTGTCTCAATATAAAATGTAGGGCGAAGCTGAAGTCTTTGAAGGGGCTAGCACACATATGATGGGCTGAATAACGTCTTACTGCGTTGTGCAGGAAGCAGCAGCAGATGCTGGTTTACTTTGAACGATAGACACAAAATGCTGGAGTAACTCAGCGGGACAGGCAGCATCTGTGGAGAAATTGAACAGGTGACGGTTCGGGTCGAGACCCTTCTTCAGACTCAGAATCGGAGGAAAGGGAAACGAGAGATTTGAAAAGATTCATACCAAAACGTCACCTATTCTTTTTATCCAGAGATGCTGCCTGACGTGCTGAGTTACTCCAGCATTTTGTGTCAATCTTTGGTGTAAACCAGCATCTGCAGTTCCTTCCTACACAGAGGAGGTAGTTAGCTGCCAGAGTAGGTAGTTGTCAAAGCATAGGTAGGGCGGCTCAATGGCACAGCAGTAGAGTTGCTGCCTTACAGCGCCAGAGACACGGGTTCCATCCCGACTATGGGTGCTGTCTGTACATAGTTTGTACGTTCTCCTTGTGGCTGCGTGGGTTTTCTCTGAGTGCTCTGGTTTCCTCCAACATACCACGGACATACAGGTTTGAAGGCTAATTGGCTTCGATAAATTGCCCCTAGCAAGTAGGATACGAAAGTAGGATAATTTAGAATTGGTGCACTGCGATCGATGGTCGGCATAGACTCGATTGGCCGAATGGCCTGTTTAGATTTTAGATTTAGAGATACTGCGCGGAAACAGGCCCTTCGGCCCACCGAGACCGCGCCGCCCAGCGATCCCCGCACATTAACACTATCCTACACACACTAGGGACAATTTTTACATTTACCCAGTCAATTAACCTACATACCTTCACGTCTTTGGAGTGTGGGAGGAAACCGAAGATCTCGGAGAAAACCCACGCAGGTCACGGGGAGAACGTACAAACTCCATACAGACGGCGTCCGTAGCCAGGATCGAACCTGAGTCTCCGGCGCTGCATTCGCTGTAAGGCAGCCACTCTACCGCTGCGCCACCGTTGTATCTTGAGGATTTGAGTATCGGAGTAAAGAAGTCCTTCTGCAGTTGTACATGGCCCTGGTGAGACCACATCTGCAGTTTTGAGGAAGGACATCCTTGCTATTGAGGCAGTGCTGCATAGGTTCACAAAGTTAATCCCCGGGATGGCGAGACTGTCATATGAGGAAAGATTGGAAAGGCTGGGCTTGTATTCACTGGAATTTAGAAGGACGAGAGGGGATCTTATAGAAACGTATAAAACTATGAAAGGACTGGACAAGCTATATGCAGGAAAAATGTTCCCAATGTTGGGGGAGTCCAAAACCAGGGGCCACAGTCTAAGAATAAAGGGGATGCCATTTAAAACTGAGATGGGAAAATACTTTTTAACCCAGAAAGTTGTGAATTTGTGGAATTCTCTGCCACAGAAGGCAGTGGAGGCCAATACACTGGATGAATTTAAAAGAGAGTTAGATAGAGCTCGAGGAGCTAGCAGCATCAAGGGATGTGGGGAGAAGGCAGGCACGGGTTACTGATTGTGGATGATCAGCCATGATCACAATCAATGGCGGTGCTGGCTCGAAGGGCCAAATGGCCTCCTCCTGCACCTATTTTCTATGTTTCTATCTCTAAACTAACAAAAGTAAATTAAAAGTAACATTTCGGTTTGGGTTCCTTCTTAATGGATCTGTCTGAAGAATGGTCCTGGCCTGAAATGACACCTTTCAATGTTCTCCAGGGATGCTGCCTGACTTGCTGAGTTACTCCAGCATTTTGCGTCTTTCCTTGTTAAATCAGCACCTGCAGTTCCTTGTTACGACAAGTTGACAAACGTGGGCTTGCGCTGCCATCTGGTGGCAAGGGGAGGAAGTTTCCGATAATATCCTTTAGAGTCTCAAAAAAAGACACATGGTGCTGGAGTAACTCAGAGGGTCAGGAGGCATCTCTGGAGAACATTCTGTAGATAGGTGACGTTTCGGGTCGGGACCCTTCTTATTCATTTAATGTCTCTTGTCTCCCAGATTGTGGCATACATTTCACATCAGTCTGAAGAAGGGTCTCGACCCATCCCTTCTCTCCCGAGATGCTGCCTGACCTGCTGAGTTACTCCAGCATTTTGTGAATAAATCGATTTGTACCAGCATCTGCAGTTATTTTCTTATACTACTGTTTTCTAGAGGGGGCCATCAAACGGCATTTGGACCGAAATATGGATGGGAAGGGTTTAGAGGAATGTGGGTCAAATGAAGGCAAATGGAATTACCACCATATGTCTACTTGGACAGCATGGACTCAGTGGGCCGAAGGGCCTGTTTCTCTGCTGTACATCTCTGTGGCTCGATGGCCCGAATGGCCGATTTCTGCTTCTATGACTTATGGACATGTTACTGGAGCAGTATGAGGCCGTTTGGCCCATCGAGTCTACTCCGCCATTCAATCATAGCTGACCTATCTTTCCCTCTCAACTCCATTCTCCAATCTTTTTCCCTGTAACTTCCGATACCCTTACTAATTAAGGACCTGTCAATCCCTGCCTTAAAACTACCCGATGACTTGACCTCCATAGCCATCTGTGGCTTTGTGTGGACAAGGAATTCTATTGCACCTTAATTTAGTTTAGTTTAGTTTAGCGATACAGCGCAGAAACAGGCCCTTCGGCCCACTGAGTCACACCGACCAGTGTTGCCCGCACATTAACACTATCCTACACACACTCGGGACAGTTTATAATTTTACCAAGTACCTGAGTTACTCCAGCATTTTGTGTCTATCTATAATGCCAACTTAAACTGATCTCATACAATTTAAGTTTTAGTTTTAGAGATATCTGCATCTGCAGTTCAATGTTTCTACATTTGTACCTCTCCAGTATCTATACTTTGTGGTCTCTCCCTATTGGCCCATCTACTGATCACACCCGATCAAGGGTCTCGACCCGAAACGTCACCCATTCCTTTTCTCCAGAGATGCTGTCTGACCCACTGAGTTACTCCAGCATTTTCTATCTTCGATGTAAAACAGCACCTGCAGTTCCTTCCTGCACATGCCTGATGCAATATCCTGATTGGAACAATGAGTGGAAGAGATCGTCATTGTTGTTATTAGGCACCTGAACCACCCTGCCACAACAAGACAGCAGTCCTGAGCTACTATCTGCCTCATTGGAGACGTTCGGACCATCCTTGATCCGAATTGACTGACTTTATTTTGCACTAAATGTTAGCCATTACATTCCCCTTATCATGTATCTGCACACTGTGGACGGCTTGATTGTAATCACGTCTTGTCTTTCCGCTGACTGGTTAGAAACATAGAAACATAGAAACATAGAAAATAGGTGCAGGAGTAGGCCATTCGGCCCTTTGAGCCTGCACCGCCATTCACTGTGATCATGGCTGATCATCCAGCTCAGTATCCCGTACCTGCCTCCTCTCCATACCCCCTGATCCCTTTAGCAAAAAGGGCCACATCTAACTCCCTCTTAAATATAGCCAATGAACTGGCCTCAACTACCTTCTGTGGCAGAGAATTCCACAGACTCACCACTCTCTGTGTGAAGAAATGCCTTCTCATCTCAGTCCTAAAAGACTTCCCCCTTATCCTTAAGCTGTGACCCCTGGTTCTGGACTTCCCCAACATCGGGAACAATCTTCCCGCATCTAGCCTCTCCAACCCCTTAAGAATTTTATATGTTTCTATAAGATCCCCCCTCCGTCTTCTAAATTCCAGCGAGTACAAGCCGAGTCTATCCAGTCTTTCTTCATATGAAAGTCCTGCCATCCCAGGGATCAATCTGGTGAACCTTCTCTGTACTCCCTAGAAGGCTAGAATGTCTTTCCTCAGATTAGGAGACCAAAACTGTACACAAAAGCGCGCAACAAAAGCTTTTCACTGTACCTCGGTACACGTGGCAATAAACTAAACTTATCTAAACTGAACCTAGGCATTTAGTGAACAAGCCCAACTAGTTTCAAGAAGGGTCTCGACCTGAAACATCACCTATTCCCTTTCTCCAGAGACACTGCCTGACCCTCCAAGTTCCTCCAGCACTTTGTATCTATCTTTGGTATAAACCAGCATCTGCAGTTCTTCATTTCTACATTTAGACCTCTCCAGCCTCTATACTTTGTGGTCTCTCACTATTGACCCTGAACCCTCCCAAGTGTTGCCAACTGTCCCGTATTAGCCAGGACATCCCGTATTTTGGGCTAAATTTGTTTGCCACGTACGGGACCGCCCTTGTCCCGTATTAGGCCCGGGGGGTGCTGTAGGCCCGGGGGGTGCTGTAGGCCCGGGGGGTGCTGTAGGCCCGGGGGGTGCTGTAGGCCCGGGGGGTGCTGTAGGCCCGGACGTTGTAGGTCCCCCTTTATTCTTAGACTGTGGCCCCTGGTTCTGGACTCCCCCAACATTGGGAACATTTTTCCTGCATCTAGCTTGTCCAGTCCTTTCATAATTTTGTACGTCTCTATAAGATCCCCTCTCATTCTTCTAAACTCCAGCGAATACAAGCCCAGTCTTTCCAATCTTTCCAATCTTTCATCATATGATAGTCCCACTATCCCGGGGATTAACCTTGGGATACAGGTGGAAGGGAATGGAAGGGAAGGTGGGTTGGAGAGTGGGAGAAATGGTTACACACCCTGATTCTACCCCCTATAACAATCAGTCTGAAGAAGGGTCCCGACCCAAATCGTTACCTATCCATTCTGTTTCCGTTACTGTGGGGGGCAGGGGTATGTATATGTACACGTGTGTGTGTGTGTGTACACATGTATGTGTGTATACGCATGTGTGTGTGTGTGTGTTTGAGGGGTGTTTGTACAGGGTGTGCGTGTTTCTCTGTGTGGGGAGGGTATGTGTGCGTGCGAGTGTGTGTGTGTATCTGTGTGTGTCAGTTTACGCATATGTGTGTGTGTGTGTGTGTGTGTGTTTCTATGTGTGTGTATGTGTGTGTGTATACACATGTGTGTGTGTTTGAGGGGTGTTTGTACGGGGTGTTCGTGTTTCTGTGTGTGGGGTATGTGTGTGGGCGCACGTGTGTGTGTGTGTGTGTGTGTATGTGTGTGTATGCACGTGTGTGTGTGTGTGTGTGTGCGCATGTGTGTGTGTGTGTGCGCATGTGTGTGTGTGTGTGTGTGTGTGTGTGTGTGTGTGTGTGTATGTGTGTGTGTGTGTGTGTGTGTATATGTGTGTATACGCATGTGTGTGTGTGTGTTTGGGGGTTGTTTGTATGGAGTGTGTGTAATTCTGTATGTGGTGTGTGTATGTGGGGGTTATGTATGTGTGTGTGTACACGTTTGTCACTGTATGTCTGCGTGTTTCCATGTGTGCGGGTACGTGTGTGTGTGTGTGTGTGTGTGTGTGTGTGTGTGTTTAGTTTAGTTTAGAGATACAGCGCGGAAACAGGCCCTTCAGCCCACCGGCTCCGTGCCGCCCAGCGATCCCCGCACATTAACACTATCCTACACACACCAGGAACAATTTTTACATTTACCCAGCCAATTAACCTACAAACCTGTACGTCTTTGGAGTGTGGGAGGAAACCGAAGGTCTTGGAGAAAACCCACGCAGGTCACGGGGAGAACGTACAAACTCCGTACAGACAGCGCCCGTAGTCAGGATCGAACCCGGGTCTCCGGCGCTGCATTCGCTGTAAGGCAGCAACTCTACCGCTGCTCCACCGTGTCGCACTTTGATTTGTTTGTGTGTGTGTGTGTGTGTGTGTATGTGTGTGTATGTGTATATGAATGATCCTGTGTGTGTATATTCATATTTGTGTGTATGTGCATACTTTTGTATACATGTGTATATTCATGTGTGTGTGTGTGTATACTTGTGTGTGTATGTGTGTATGTGCATACTTTTGTGTGTGTGTGTGCATACTTTGTGTGTGTGTGTATGTGTATACTTTGTGTGTGTGTATATGTGTGTGTGTATACTTGTGTGTGTATATGTGTATACGTGTGTGTGTATGTGTATACGTGTGTGTGTGTATATGTGTATACGTGTGTGTGTGTGTGTGTATACCTGTGTGTGTGTATATGTGTATACGTGTGTGTGTGTGTGTGTGTATATGTGTGTGTGTGTGTATACGTGCGTGTGTGTGTGTATGTGTGTGTATATGTGTGTGTGTGTGCGTGCGTGCGTGCGTGCGTGCGTGCGTGCGTGCGTGCGTGTGTGTGTGTGTGTGTGTGTGTGCGTGCGTGCGTGTGTGTGTTTGCGTGTGTGTGCGTGTGTGTGTGTGTGTGTGTGCGTGCGTGCGTGCGTGTGTGTGTGTGTGTGTGTGTGTGCGTGCGTGTGTGTGTGTGTGTGTGTGCGTGCGTGTGTGTGTGCGTGTGTGTGTGCGTGCCTGTGTGTAGCATTGACCCCGTTTATTAGCCAGGCCCATTCAAGGTTCCTTCGGGTGATTTGCAATGCCATGGAAAACTTGTGCTTGTGCTCCGATGTCCTGTGGCAGTAATCAGTGTGTTGTTGACCCCACTGCATTACATTGTGCCAGCACCAAAATAACCTGCAATAAATAAGACATGGGCCAAAACTGGACGCATTGTGAGCAATGTGAGGAGTCTCTGTGAGCGAATTTATTGCTCCTGCATAAAGATTGCCTTGTAAACTATTTTAGAGGAATGAGTCCTCTTCTTCTTTCGAGTCCATCATCCGTGTTTCAAATGTTACATCGCTGTCATCGTCCGTCCTGAAAAGGCGGAAGTTTCCGGCGACAATCAGTGGGAGCCGTCACTTGTACAGTAGATGATGGTGGTAGCAGAATTTCCTCAGGACACTTCCAGTTTCCAGCCCCGCGACGTGGATGCTTCTGCTATAGGGCCAGAGGAATGAGTCAAAGCCCTTTACTTTGATAGATCTTTTCACAGGATGTGAGGACATTGCTGGCAATGGCAGCATTCACGGCTCACCCCTCAATTAGGAAGGCTTGGTTTATCATTAGGAAGGAACTGCAGATGCTGGTTTAAACCAAAGATAGACACAAAATGCTGGAGTAACTCAGCGGGACAGGCAGCATCTCAGGAGAGAAGGAATGGGTGACGTTTCGGGTCGAGTTTAGACAATGGACAAGAGACAATAGACAATAGGTGCAGGAGTAGGCCATTCAGCCCTTCGAGCCAGCACCGCCATTCAATGCGATCATGGCTGATCACTCTCAATCAGTACCCCATTCCTGCCTTCTCACCATACCCCCTCACTCCGCTATCCTTAAAGAGCTCTATCCAGCTCTCTCTTGAAAGCATCCAACGAACTGGCCTCCACTGCCTTGTGAGGCAGATAATTCCATACCTTCACCACTCTCTGACTGAAAAAGTTCTTCCTCGTCTCCATTCTAAATGGCCTACCCCTTATTCTTAAACTGTGGCCCCTTGTTCTGGACTCCCCCAACATTGGGAACATGTTTCCTGCCTCTAATGTGTCCAATCCCCTAATTATCTTATATGTTTCAATAAGATCCCCCCTCATCCTTCTAAATTCCAGTGTATACAAGCCTAATTGCTCCAGCCTTTCAACATACGACAGTCCTATGCTGCACGCCCTCAATAGCAAGAATATCCTTCCTCAAATTTGGAGACCAAAACTGCACACAGTACTCCAGGTGCGGTCTCACCAGGGCCTGGTACAACTGTAGAAGGACCTCTTTGCTCCTATACTCAACTCCTCTTGTTATGAAGGCCAACATTCCATTGGCTTTCTTCACTGCCTGCTGTACCTGCATGCTTCCTTTCAGTGACTGATGCACTAGGACACCCAGATCTCGTTGAACATCCCCTCCTCCTAACTTGACACCATTAGTTTAGAGATACAGCTCAATAGACAATGGACAATAGGTTCAGGAGGAGGCCATTCGGCCCTTCGAGCCAGCACCGCCATTCAATGTGATCATGGCTGATCATTCTCAAGCTCAGAAACAGGTCCTTCAGCCCACCTAGTCCGCGCCGACCAGCGATCCCCGCACATTAACACTATCCGACACACACTGGAAACAATTTGAACCAAAGTCAATTAACCTACAAATCTGTGCGTCCTTGGAGTGTGGGAAGAAACCGGAGCACCCGGAGAAAACGCACCCGGTCACAGAGAGAACATACAAACTCTGTACAGACAGCACCCGTAGTCAGGATCGAACCTGGGTCTCTGGCGCTGTGAGGCAGCAACTCTACTGCTGAGCCACCGTGTCGCCTAAAACACGATTAAGAATTCTTCACATTAGTGGTTTGAAATCTAATGTTAGGAAAACAGATTTCCTTCCCTGAAGAAAATTGGCAAATCAGTTAGATGTTTTATAACACAACAGTAAATATTTCTCATTAAAAGAGGTCTTTATCAAAATTCCTAATTTCTTTTTGCCTCATAAGTTCATAAGAGATGGGAGCAAAATTAAGCCATTCGGCCCATCAAGTCTACTCCGCCATTCAATCATCTCTCCCTCCTAACCCCATTCTCCTGCCTTCTCCCCATAACCCCTGATTACCGCACTAATCAAGAATCTGTCAAACTTTGCCTAAAATATATCCATTGACTTGGCCTCCACGGCCTTCTATGGCAATGAATTCCACAGATTCACCACCCTCTGACTAAAGAAATTCCTCCTCTGATTAAACACTATTTACACCAATCAAAACATTATGACCACTGACAGGCGAAGTGAATAACATTGATTATCTTGTTACAATGGCACCTGTCAGCAAGTGAACAGTCAGTTCTTGAAGTTGGTGTGTTGGATGCAGGAGAAATGGGCAGGAGTAAGGACCTGAGCGACTTTGACAAGGGCCAAATTGTTATGGCCAGACGACTGGGTCAGAGCATCTCTGAAACGGCAAGGCTTGTGGGGTGCTCCCGGTCAGCAGTGGTGAGTACCGACCGACAGTGGTCCGAGGAGGGACAAACCACAAACCGGCGACAGGCAGGGTGTTGGGCGCCCAAGGCTCATCGATGCGCGAGGGCAACGAAGGCTATCCCATCTGGTCCGAACCGACAGAAGGTCGACTGTGGCACAAGTCACAGAAAATTCTAATGGTGGTCACGGGAGGAATGTGTCACAATACACAGTGCATCGCACCCTGCTGTGTATGGGGCTGCACACGGAGGACCAACAGCATATTGGGCATGAGGTCATAATGTTTTTGCTGATCGGTGTATGATATATTGAGCCTGGTGTTTGATCATAATACTGGGGCAGCTGTGGGCTCAAACAGCTTCTTTCCATTTGATTTACACAGTTGGGCCACCAGAGGACAGTGTTGTACAATGCATGATGTAAAGCTTATTTCTTTCCTCTGTTGGCGTTTGACGACACTGGGCCTGTAATCGCTGGAGTTTAGAAACATAGAAAATAGGTGCAGGAGTAGGCCATTCAGCCCTTCGAGCCTGCACTGCCATTCAATATGATCATGGCTGATCATCCAACTCAGTAACCCGTACCTGCCTTCTCTCCATACCCCCTGATCCCTTTAGCCACAAGGGCCACATCTAACTCCCTCTTAAATGTAGCCAATCAACTGGCCTCAACTACCTTCTGTGGCAGAGAATTCCACAGACTCGCCACTCTCTGTGTGAAGAAATGTTTTCTCATCTCGGTCCTAAAAGACTTCCCCCTTATCCTTAAGCTGTGACCCCTGGTTCTGGACTTCCCCAACATCGGGAACAATCTTCCCGCATCTAGCTTGTCCAACCCCTTAAGGATGAATGAGGGGGGAACCTCATTGAACCTTACCGAATAGTGAAAGGCCTGGAATAGACTGGATGTGGAGAGCACTAGTGGGGGAGTCTAGGACCAGAGGCCACAGCCACAGAATAAAAGGATGTACCTTTAGAAAGGAGACGAGGAGAAATTTATTAACCAGAGGGTGGTGAATCTGTGGAATTCATTGCTGCAGACGGCTGTGGAGGCCAAGTCATTGAGGTCATAGCCTCAGAATTAAAGGACGTTCCTTTAAGAAGGAGATGAGGAGGAATTTCTTTGGCCAGAGGCGGGTGAATCTTTGGAATTCTGTGCCTCAGACGGCTGTGGAGGGTACTTCAGTGGGTGTTTTTAAGGCGGAGATTGTCAGATTATTAATTCGTACGGGTGTCGGGGGTTGTGGGGAGAATTGGGTTGAGAGGGAGAGACAGATCAGCCATGATTGAATGGCAGAGTAGACTTGATGAGCTGAATGGCCCACTTCTGATCTAATGACATGACAATAGACAATAGGTGCAGGAGGAGGCCATTCGGCCCTTCGAGCCAGCACCGCCATTCAATGTGATCATGGCTGATCATTCTCAATCAGTACCCCGTTCCTGCCTTCTCCCCATACCCCCTGACTCCACTATCCTTAAGAGCTCTATCTAGCTCTCTCTTGAATGCATTCAGAGAATTGGCCTCCACTGCCTTCTGAGGCAGAGAATTCCACAGATTCACAACTCTCTGACTGAAAAAGTTTTTCCTCATCTCCGTTCTAAATGGCCTACCCCTTCTTCTTAAACTGTGGCCCCTTGTTCTGGACATGAACTTCTGAACTATATTACTTACCTGACCTTTCTCCTACCTGTGCTAGATTAATGGTTAACAACATTACAGGGTTACCCTGGAACATCAAAGTCATGGTCCCACTGCACAGAAATTGGTCCATCGCCCTATCTACTTCCATGCTGACCTTTATGCCTATGTCCCTCCCCCCTCATCTGTACCCACCTATCACTTGCCAGGCCTAGTCTCACTCCCTACCTCTCTTCCAGCTTTCTCCCCCCCCCCCCCCTCCCACTACAACATAGGGTTGAGAGGGTGACAGAGGGATCTGGGAATAACTGTGCATTGTTCCCTGAAGGTGGAATCTCATGTGGATAGGGTGGTGAAGAAGGCGTTTGGTATGCTTGCCTTTATAAATCAGAGCATCGAGTATAGAAGTTGGGATGTAATGTTAAAATTGTACAGGGCATTGGTGAGGCCGAATCTGGAGTATGGTGTGCAGTTCTGGTCGCCAAATTATAGGAAGGATGTCGACAAAATGGAGAGGGTACAGAGGAGATTTACTAGAATGTTGCCTGGGTTTCAGCACTTAAGCTACAGAGAGAGGTTGAACAGGTTGGGTCTTTATTCTTTGGAGCGTAGAAGGTTGAGGGGGGACTTGATAGACGTTTTTAAAATTTTAAGTGGGACGGACAGAGTTGACGTGGGTAGGCTTTTCCCTTTGAGAGTGGGGAAGATTCCAACAAGGGGACATAGCTTCAGAATTGAGGGACAAAAGTTTAGGGGTAACATGAGGGGTAACTTCTTTACTCAGAGGGTGGTGGCTGTATGGAATGGGCTTCCGGTGGAAGTGGTGGAGGCAGGCTCGATTTTATTATTTAAGAGTAAATTGGATAGGTATATGGACAAGAGGGAATTGGAGGGTTATGGTCTGAGAGCAGGTAGATGAGACTAGGTCAGAGAGAGTGGTCGGCATGGACTGGTAGGGCCGAACGGGCCTGTTTCCGTGCTGTAGTTGTTATATGGTTATATGGTTATATGGTTAATCAGCCTGACCAGAAACATTGCTTATCCATGTTCCCCAGCGATGCTGCCTAACCTGCTGTGTTACTCCTGCACGATGTGTATTTTTACACACACTAATCCTTCTTTGCCCTCCAATAGAACCATATCCTTCTATGCCTGGCCTATGTGATTATCTGCCTAAATGCTCCTTAAACACAGTATTTCTATCAGACTCCACTACCTCCTCTGGCAGCGTGTTCCTGATTTCAGTGTCGCAGCGGTAGAGTTGCTGCCTCACAGCGCCGGAGACCCGGGTTCGATCCTGACCTCGGGTGCTGTCCGTACAGAGTTTGTACGTTCTCCCCGTGACCGGCGTGGGTATTCTCTGTTTTTCTCCTACATTCCAAAGATGTACAGGTTTGTAGGTTTATTAGCTTTGGTAAAAAAATTGTAAAAAGAGTCCCTAGTGTGTAGTGTGTGTTAATGTACCAATGTAGTGTGTGATCACTGCTCAGCACGGAGGTAGACACAAAACGCTGGAGTAACTCAGCGGGTCAATAGTCAATAGTCCATTTATTTGTCACATACACATAAATGTGCGGTGAAATGAAAAATTACCCGCAGTTCAACAATAAGACCAATAAGAATAATCAATAAAAATGCAATAACACATACAATCATAAACCAACACCAAACAAAAGAAACATCCATCACAGTGAGTCTCCTCCAGTCCTCTCCTCACTGTGATGGAAGGCCCGAATGTCTTTTCTCTTCCCTGCCGTCTTCTCCCGCAGTCAGGCTGTTGGAGTTGTCGGGGCGGTCATGGCTCCCGACATTGCAGCCCCCGCCGGGCGGAGAAAATCCCGCGGCCTATTTCAGGCCGCGCCGGACGGTGAAAGGTCCGCGGCGAGCCAAGCCCCGCGATTCGGGGCGGGCGAAGACGCTGCCGCTGCCGGAGCTCCCGATGTCGGCCCCCACCCAGGGGCCTGCGGGCTTCCGACGTCCAGGCGGCCCGCGCCGGATCCTCCGGAGACGAGTCGCAGCCGCTCCCGCAGCATCCGAAGGCAGCCAGCGCCGCAGGTGGTGAGTCCGGGCCGCGGGCTCTGCGAACCAGAGCCCGGATGGTCCCAGGTGCATGGCCGGTGGTAGGCCGCAACGGGAACGGAGACACGACACAGAAATAAAGACAATGTTACAGTCCCCCCCCCCCCCCCACACAACACACAACTGCAAACACTACATTATATTTAAACTACAATTAAGACAAAAACAACAAAAAACACAAAAGACAAACGGACTGCAGGCTGCCATCGCAGGAGAGAAAGGAATGGGTGACGTTTCGGGTCGAGACCCTTCCTCAGACTCGAAACGTCACCCATTCCTTCTCTCCTGAGATGCTGCCTGAGTTACTCCAGCATTTTGTGTCTACCTTCCATTTGAACCAGCATCTGTAGTTATTTTCCTACTGCTCAGCACAGACTTAGTGGGCCGAAAGGCCTGTTGTTGCATTGTATCTCTTACAGAGGGCTAATCACAGTATAGCAGACAGGCGTGTGATCTAGTCAAATCTAGTGATAACAGTAACATAAGATAAATAGATCAAAACTCAAAATGCTGTAAGAAACTCAACAGGTCAGGCAGCAACTGGGGAGGGAATGGACCGGCATTGTTTTGGGTTGGGGCCCTTATTCTAAATTAGTCAGATCATTCCCTCCACAGATGCTGCCTGCCTTGCTGAGTTTCTCCAGCACCTTGTGTTGTGCTCAAGTTTCCAGCATCTGCAGTTCCTTGCATCGCCACCAGGTGAATAGAGAGAATAATAAGTCTTTATAACAGTATAACAGAACTTTATTGTCATTCGGTATAAATACCGAATGAAATTTCAGCAGTCACAAGACACAGCAAAAAAGAAAAGAACACAGGACACCCGACCCCAACACCAACATCCATCACAGTGACTCCAAACACCCCCTCACTGTGATGGAGGGCAACAAAACTTCCACTCTCTTCCCCCCGCACCCACGGACAGGCAGCTCGACCCTACCGAGGCAAACGACACGCACAGCCCCCGCAAGGGGATGGAAGGCCCCGCGGCCGAGCCTCACCGGGCACTGAAAACGTCCCGCGGCCGAGCCGCGCCGGCGATGTTAAGTCCAGCGGCCGAGCCGCGCCGGGCGATGGAAGGCCCCGCGGCCACTGCTAAGTCCCGCGGCCGAGCCACACCGGGCACTGAAATGTCGGCGATGTTAAGTCCCGCAGTCGCGCCGGCGATGTTAAGTCCCGCGGCCGAGCCGCACCGGGCACTGAAACGTCCCGCGGCCGAGTCGCGCCGGTGATGTTAAGTCCCACAGCCGAGCCGCACCGGGCGATGGAAGGCCCCGCGGCCGAGCCGCACTGAGCACTGTTAGGTCCCGCGGCCGAGCCGCGCCGGTGATGTTAAGTCCAGCGGCCGAGCTGGAAGGCCCCGCGGGCGATGGAAGGCCCTGCGGCCGAGGCTGCGCCCCCGGGGAAGAGACCCAATAAAAGAAAGGTTTCCCCCCACCCCACCCCCCACACATACACAGCCAAAAACAAAACAAAAACCATCCCAACACCGACACACACAAAAAAAAGACAAACAGACTGCCAGAGAGCCGCAGCCGTTAGGCGCAGCCACACGTCACCGGAGCCAGAGAGGTCCTTATCGAAGTCCTTATCAAAATTCCTAATTTTCTTTGTGTTTCACAAGTTCGTGAGTGAAAGGAGCAGAATTAGGCCATTCGGCCCATTAAGCCTACTCCGCCATTCATCAACCATGATCACATTGAATGGCGGTGCTGGCTCGAAGGGCCGAATGGCCTACTCCTGCACCTATTTTCTATGCTTCTACTTATTCTTATTACTTGTTCGTATTAACAGACAGTTCAAGGAGAGGCAGGAATGCTGGCTCCATAGCTAAGATGCTGAGGATGTGTTGCACAGAGTCTCTTGCCAGAGTAGGGGGAAGCCCAGAAAACCAGAAGACACAGGTTTAAGGTGAGGGAGGAAAAGATTTAATAGGAATCAGAGCTGCTGGAGGAGGTAGTTGAGGCTGGGACTATCGCAACGTTAAAGAAACAGGTAGGAAAGAAAACTGCCGATGCTGGTTTAAATCGTCGGTAGACACAAAATGCTTGGGTAACTCAGCGGATCAGGCAGCATCTCTGGAGAGAAGGAATGGGTGACGTTTCGGGTCGAGACCCAAGAAACAGGTACGGGGATAGCATGGTTTTAGAGGGATATGGGCCAACGCAGGCAGGTGGGACTAGTGTGGATGGGACATGTTGGTCGGCGTGGGCCAGATGGGCTGAAGGGCCTGTTTCCACACTGTATCACTCTAGACGTGAGACTACATAGGCAGACATTAGTGATTATTCACTCAACCACATTCCTTCTGCTAGGTCCACTGATATAATACGACACTATCATCAATATTGGGCTTTTTATGTTGTAAGAAGCCTTCTTCATGTTGGTTGTTCAGAATTTCATTCCGATGTGATTGAATGTCTTATAATTGTACAGGGAGCATTTCCATCAGGTCTAAAAATATTGACTTTTTTATACCGATCAATAAAATATCTTTCTTTTTTATTGACTCCCTCCTCTAAGTCTATTGCACATTTTAATTTAATCTTTTTTTTTTACTGTGATAGTTCTTCAACTTAATTTGTTCTGCTTTGATCACTGTGTTGTGATCAGTTCTGGGCAGCTTGTTGTTGGAAAGAGAATATTTACAAGCATGTTGCCAGAGCTAGTGGGTCTGAGCTATAGGGAGTAGATTTTATTTTTAGATTTAGAGATACAGCGCGGAAACAGGCCCTTCGGCCCACCGAGTCCGCGCCGCCCAGCGATCCCCGCACATTAACACTATCCTACCACACTAGGGACAATTTTTACATTTATCCAGTCAATTAACCTACATACCTGTACGTCTTTGGAGTGTGGAGGAAACCGAAGATCTCGGAGAAAACCCACGCAGGTCACGGGGAGAACGTACAAACTCCGTACAGACGGCGCCCGTAGTCAGGCTAGGATTCTATTCCTTTTTGCACAGGAGGATGTGGGGTGATCTTATTGAGATGTATAAAATCATGAGAGGAATAGATCGGTAGATGCACAGAGTCTCCTGTCTAGAGATGGTTATCTGGTTAATCGAGGACCAGAGGACATAGGTTTAAGATGAAGGGGGAAAAGATTTATTAGGAATCTGAGGGGTAACTTTTTCACACAAAGGGTGGTGGATGTGGAGGAGGTAGTTGAGGCAGGGACTATCCCACCGTTAAGAAACGGTTAGACAGGTACATGTATAGGACAGGTTTGGAGGGATATGGGACCAAGCGCAGGCAGGTGGGGACTATATAGTTGGGACATGTTGGCCGGTGTGGGCAAGTTGGGTGAAAGGGCCTGTTTCCACACTGTGTCACTCTATGTTCAGGGGTAACTCATTTTAGCAAGGCAACAATGAGCTTCCTTCATTCTGAGAATCTCATTGTCTTGTCGTGGTGGATGGAAGGGGATGGAAGGGGTGACAGTGAGAGATCGTTCAGCTTCTTGAGCTTTCTCCATGTTTTGGTTACGTTATCACCAATTTGGGCGGCACCGTTCATAAGTGATAGGAGCAGAATTAGGCCATTCGGCCCGTCAAGTTACTCTGCCATTCATTCATGGCTGATCTATCTCTCCCTCCTAATCCATTATCCTGCCCCCCATAACCTCTGGCCAATCAAGAATCTATCTATCTCTGCCTTAAAAATATCCATTGACTTGGCCTCCACAGCCTTCTGTGGCAATGAGTTCCACAGATTCACCACCCTCTGACTAAATAAATCCCTCCTCATCTCCTTCCTAAAGGATTGTGCACAGTGGCAAAGAGGTGGAGTTCTGGAGCTCTCAGCTCACAACCTGGGTTTACTTTCAGTTTAGTTTATTGTCTAAACAATAGACAGTAAACAATTAAGAGGCTTGTCTAAACGAGGGTTCGATCCTGACCTTGGGTGCTGTCTGCGAGGAGTTCGTACGTTCTCCTCCGTGACCGGGTGGGTTTCTCCGGATGCTCCCGTTTCCTCCCACATCCCAAAGATGTGCGGGTTTTTTAGGTTAAATGGCCCTCTGGTAAATCGCCCCTAGTTTGTAGGGAGTGGATGTGAACGTAGAATAACACATCACTCAAAGATGGACACAAATTGCTGGAGTAACTCAGCGGGTCAGGCATCATCTCTGGAGAGAAGGAACGGGTGACGTTTCGGGCCGAGATTCTCGACCCGAAACGTCACCCATTCCTTCTCTCCAGAGATGCTGCCTGTCCCGCTGAGTTACTCCAGCAATTTGTGTCCATCTTCGATGTAAACCAGCATCTGCGGTTCCTCCCTACAGAGAACTAGTGTGAATGGGTGATCGATGGTTGACGTGGACTCAATGGGCCTAATGCCATGCTGTATCTTTCAATCAATCAATCAATCAATCAATCAATCAATCAATCAATCAATCAATCAATCAATCAATCAATCAATCCTCTCTCTCTCTCTCTCTCTCTCTCTCTCTCTCTCTCTCTCTCTCTCTCTCTCTCTCTCTCTCTCTCTCTCTCTCTCTCTCTCTCTCTCTCTCTCTCTCTCTCTCTCTCTCCTCTCTCTCTCTCTCTCTCTCTCTCTCTCTCTCTCTCTCTCTCTCTCTCTCTCTCTCTCTCTCTCTCTCTCTCTCTCTCTCTCTCTCTCTCTCTCTCTCTCTCTCTCAGAAAGCCTTGCTTCTCTGTATCAATACCCTGCTTTTAAAAAAGGTTGGTGATTGGCATTGTTTTGTCCTCAGTGTCAAATGAGTGCAAGCCTGGCCTTTAATTAGGTTTACTGAAGTGGCTGACTTAACTGTTCCTTTAGGCCTTGTCTCTGCCCAGTCGGTCACTGAAACTAAATCGACCTACACATCCTTGCTTACCATGCATTAAAGCAATGAGAAGATATCATCACCACGATGCTTCGATTAACTCCTTCCTCACAACGTTTACATAAGCGTTTGGACAGGTACCTGGATAGGATAGTGTGGAAAGGAATGTGTAGGAAGGAACTACAGATGCTGGTTCAAATCGAATGGCCTAATTCTGCTCCTCTGACTTATGCACATATCATTGCAGGTGGCAGGTCCTGTTCCCACGGTGTACCATTCTATAATCGTAAGGTCATAAGGAATAGGAGTGGAATTAGTCCATTCGGCCCATCAAGCCTACTCCACCATTCAATCATGGCCGAACTATCTCTCCTCCCAACCGAATTCTCCTGCCTTCTCCCATAACCCCTGACACCTGCATCATTATGTTAACCCATTCATAAATGGGATCATTCTTGTAAACATCTGACACCCGTACTAATCAATCACTCCCTTTAAAATATCCACTGACTTGGCCTCCACAGCCCCTCTGTGGCAATGAATTCCACAGATTCACCACCCTCTGTGTTCCCATTTATTGATAGAGATGGTGTTTTGGGCATTCCTTCCAATGGCCATTTCTAATTGCCCTTAGACTGAGAGTCTTTCTCAGTTGCATTAGAGGGGCAGTTAAAGACTCGGCCTAATGCTAGAGCAGGGAGCAATGACAGATGGACATCTTTAAAGGCCATCAGTGTGCAAGGGGGGGGCGTGTGGACATTGCAATTCAGTGGTTTTGTGTCACACATGACTGATGCGAACTTTTTTAATTTCACAAACTGAGTTCCAATTTTTCGACTGCCATGGAAATGAGAAATGCTGGCTGCAGATATGAGAGGAGATTAGATCGGCTGGATTTATGTCCACTGGAAGCTGAAAGGCTGAGAGGTGACCTTGGAGAAGTTTGTAAAGTTATGAGGAGAAGAGGAAAGATAGTAAGCATCTTTTCCCCAGGGTAGTTTAGTTTAGTTTGAGCTCAGGTTAAAGATACAGCACGGAAACAGGCCGTTCAGCCCATCAGGTCAATGCCGACCATCGATCACCCCCTCACACTAGTTCTACGTCACCTCACTTCCTCACCCACTCCCTACACACCAGAAACCAATTAAGCTACAAATTTGGGATGTGGGAGGAAACCGGAGCACCAGGAGGAAACCCACGTGGTCACACAGATCACCCAAAGACAGTATGGGTGGTAAATGTTACAGGGAGAAGGCGGGAGAATGGGGTTGAGAGGGGAAAAAACCATGATCAAATGGTGGTGCAGTCTTGATGGGCCAAATGGCCTAATTCTGCTCCTGTCATAACTTTATGAACTAAAACACCATTAAGACATGTGTATGGATGGGGAAGGTTTGGAGGGATATGGGCGTTGGCAGGTGGGACTAGTGTAAATGGGGTATCTGGGTAGGGCTGGACAATTATGGCTGAAGGGCCTGCTTCCGAGCCTCCACGACTCTATAACGCCTATAATACCGGGCGGCACGGTGGCGCAGTGGTAGAGTTGCTGCCTTACAGCTCTTACACCAGCCAGAGACCCGGGTTCGATCCTGATCACGGGTGCTGTTGGTACGGAGTTTGCACGTTCTCCCGTGACTGCGTGGGTTTTCTCCGGGTGCTCCGGTTCCCTCCCACGTCCCAAAGACGTACAGGTTTGCAGGTTAGTTGGCTTCGGTAAAGATTGCAAATTGTCCCTGGAGTATGGGATAGTGCTAGCCTTGTGGGGTCTTGGTGGGGTTGAGGGCCTATTTCTGTGCTCCATCTCTAAACTAATCCTCCTCGTAGGCACCTCCACCCTTTGTGTCATTCAACATTAGATATAACTCTTAGGGCTAACGGGATCAAGGGATATGGGGAAAAAGCAGGAATGGGGTACTGATTTTAGATGATCGTATTGAACGACGGTGTTGGCTCGAAGGGCCGAATGACCTACTCCATCACCTATTTTTCGATGTTTCTGTTTCTAACCTTCCATGGCCCCACATCTTCACATCTGCACACGGCCACTCTTATTCCTCTCTCCACCGCCCCTCTCTCCCTCTCTCCCTCTCTCCCCCTTCTCCCCCCCTCTCCCCCCCCTCTCCCCCTCTCCCCCCCTCTCCCCCTCTCCCCCTCTCCCCCCTCTCCCCCTCTCCCCCCTCTCCCCCCTCTCCCCCCTCTCCCCCCTCTCCCCCCTCTCCCCCCCTCTCCCCCCCTCTCCCCCCCTCTCCCCTCTCCCCTCCCCCTCCCCCCTCTCTCTACCCCCCCCCTCTCCCTCCCCCTCTCTCTCCCCCCCCCCTCTCTCTCTCTCTCCCTCCCTGATGAAAGGCCATCGACCCGAAACGTTAACTCCGTTTCCCTTCCCACAAATGAACTGTGACGTTTAGTTAAGGCTGTAGTAGTCGCAAGCGCTGCTGTGGAAAATGATCCCTTGCAAGGTTTCTAATACTTTTGCATGAATATTTCATTACATGGGGCTCTCTGGTACCGATTCCAATAAAGAATAAATCTGAAGGAAAGGACAATTTAATTGGATATGGATCCCATGAGAGATGTCTCAGCATCTTCTCCTCCTTGCCTGGACTCTCAATATCTTCTCCCCTATTACGACAGTTTTACAAGGATCGCCTTTCTCCTGATTTCTGCCTTGGCAGTCCTCCTCACTCAACCCATCCTCACTCACTCTCTTCCCCAGCCCAGAGCAGAAACGAACAGGGACAAGAAATGTCCCTTCACTCAGTTCAATTCAGCGGTAGAGTTGCTGCCTTGCAGCGAATGCAGCGCGGAGACCCGGGTTCCATCCGACTGCGGGCGCCGTCTGTACGGAGTTTGTACGTTCTCCCCCGTGACCTGCGTGGGTTTTCTCCGAGATCTTCGGTTTCCTCCCACACTCCAAAGACGTGCAGGTATGTAGGTTGATTGGCTGGGTAAATGTAAAAATTGTCCCTAGTGGGTATAAGATAGTGTTAATATGCGGGGATCGCTGGTCGGCGCGGACCCGGTGGGCCGAAAGGGCCTGTTTCCGCGCTGAATCTCTAAACTAAACTAAACTGATAGCTTTTATTGCTGTGCACTGTTTGTGGTTAGCTGAGTTTAGAACTACAGCACGGAAAGTGTCCCTTCAGCCCACGGGGTCCATGCCAACCAGCGATCACCCCTACTAGCACTCTCCTACACACACACAACAGATATTTCACAATTTTACCAAAGCCAATTAACCACCAAACCTGCACGCCTTTGGAGTGTGGGAGGAAACCGAAGCACCCGGAGAAAACCCACGCAGGTCACGGGGAGAAGGTACAAACTCCATCCAGACCAGCACCCGTAGTCAGGATCGAATCCGGGTCTCGGTTCTGTAAGGCAGCAACTCTACCGCTGGTCAGCCACACCGCCCCTAAGGTAGTCCCAGGTGAATGCGTTTGGACCATATCCCTCTAAACCTTTCCTATCCATGTACGTGAGTGAACAATTATTCACAAAATGCTGGAGTAACTCAGCAGGTCAGCAGCATCTCGGAGAGAAGGAATGGGTGACGTTTCGGCCTACGTGAGTGAACGAGTTGCCTCTCGGGTTTCCACGGCTGTATCTCAAAACCAACTAAACTAAACTTAGGGTGTATTGATTAGATACATAGAAAATAGGTGCAGGTGGAGGCCATTTGGCCCTTCGAGCCAGTACCGTCATTCATTGTGATCATGGCTGATCATCCACAATCAGTAACCTGTGCCTGCCCTCTCCCCACAC
>NC_135989.1:11898501-11957734 GCF_053455715.1 Rhinoraja longicauda
GTGCCTGCCTTTGTGCACGTGCGTGTGTGTGTGTGCGTGTGTGTGTGTGTGCGTGTGTGCCTGCCTTTGTGCACGTGTGTGTGTGTGTGTGTGCGTGTGTGCCTGCCTTTGTGCACGTGTGTGTGTAATTTTGTCATTCTTAGGTTTGGGAGATTGAAATGAAGCAGCATTGTAAAGAAGGATTGTAAAGATTAAGCTGCTATTTTCAAATTCAAACATTCCTGATAGTTACAATGTGAGAATGTGTGCGTGTGCGTATGTGCGTGTGCGTGTGTGTAAGTGCGTGCGTGTGCGCGCTACCTATTACCTGCCACGCTTTGTCCTGCCTCTCCCCTCTTATAGCTTTCTTCTCACCCACCCTGCTCCACGGTCGGTCTGAAGACGGATCTCAACCCATCTCAACACCTATCCGTGTTCTCCAGAGATGCTGCCTGAACCACAGAGTTACTCCAGCACTCTGTGTCGCCTGGTTTAAGAGCTGGGTTTAAAGGTGTGGCTTAAAGGAGGAGAGAGATAGTCGGAGAGACACTAGAAACTCTTCATTCATCTCCAACCATGTCTGGGTGAACTGGTTGCTACACTTACCTGCATAGCAACAGCGTCTAACCATCAAAAGAATTGCAATTTATTGGCTGTGATGCACTTTTGGAGCTAACTGGGAGATAATGGAGTAATTGCTCATTTTTCTTTCCCTCCCACTGGCTACAAAGCAACATCTGTTAGTCT
Source organism: Rhinoraja longicauda (assembly GCF_053455715.1). Lineage (NCBI taxonomy): Eukaryota > Metazoa > Chordata > Chondrichthyes > Rajiformes > Arhynchobatidae > Rhinoraja > Rhinoraja longicauda. The sequence continues at coordinate 11,899,228 of NC_135989.1, forward strand.
CTCTAACAGTGGCATGAATTTGCATAGATGGTAGGAAAAAGGATTAACCTCTCCAGTAAGTGTAAGAAAATAACTGCAGATGCTGGTACAAATCGAAGGTATTTATTCACAAAATGCTGGAGTCACTCAGCAGGTCAGGCAGCATCTCAGGAGAGAAGGAATGGGTGACGTTTCGGGTCGAGACCCTTCTTCAGACTGATGTCAGGGGGGCGGGACAAAGGAAGGATATAGGTGGAGACAGGACGATAGGGGGAGATCTGGGAAGGGGGAGGGGACGGGAGGGACAGAGGAACTATCTAAAGTTGGAGAAGTCAATGATCATACCGCTGGGCTGCAAGCTGCCCAGCCTCTCCAGTACTGTCTTAGGCACAAGCATGCTTGCAAATCAGTCTGCCGATGCTGACTTTGCAACCAACAACGTTAGCAACAGTGCACAGCCCAGACCATCACACAAACCAACCTTCTTCCATTGAGTGTGCAGGAGGGTTTAAACCAAAGATACTAGAGGAACAAGATAGACCACTCGGCCCTAAAAACCGTAGTACGTCACGGCGCCATTTTAGTAGGCAGAAACTTGCAGAAACATTTAAAAAGAAAAATAGCAAAAGTCTGTGAATTGATAGATGAGATATATTCTGCGTTTTAATGGTATCATCACACATACTGTTCCCCCAACACACTGATAACACTGCGAGAGGCAGAGCGAACGGCGGGTTTTGCTTACTAATAGACAATAGGTGCAGGAGGAGGCCATTCGGCCCTTCGAGCCAGCACCGCCATTCAATGTGATCGTGGCTGATCATTCTCAATCAGTACCCCGTTCCTGCCTTCTCCCCATACCCCCTGACTCCGCTACCCTTAAGAGCTCTATCTAGAGCTCTACTAAAATGGCTCCTTTGCGTACTACACTTCAGTATAGGTAATTTAAACGCAGTAGTCCACCTTGTTGGGGACTGTGAATGACCACCCATGATCACATTGAACGGTGGTGCTAGCTCGAAGGGCCAAAAGGTCTACTACTACTCCTGCAAAAGGCCTACTCCTACTCCTGTAAAAGGCCTAGTCTATTGTCTATTGTTCCTCTAGTATCTTTGGTTTAAACCGAAGATAGACACAAAAAGCTGGAGTAACTTAGCGGGTCAGGCAGCATCTCTGGACAGAAGCAACTATGGGCCCAAGCACTCTTCTATGCTATTACAATGATATAATTTTACCCAGTTTTAACTATGTATAATTTTAGGATTTTTTTTGTCTCTTAACTGGTCAGGTGTATACATAGGTCTTGAATGATATGATTTGATGCTTAATTGGTCCAGTAATTCAAAGGCAGATAAGAATGGAACTTTCTAGAAGGTGGACCACATGGAAGTATCTTAGTATTGATTGTGAGTGGGCGGAAATCTTTCTCAGTCATAATTTTCAAAACGTTATCCTTGTAAATCCTTATTATGCCAATCCTAGCACCCATACGGTTTTTCATCTATCCGCACTGACATTTTTTAATCTGCTCAGTTAGTTAGCACATCTCCCATCAGTTCTGGAGAGATGCTCTAAATATTCATGCACTTGCTGCACTCTGTGTAACATTTCCAATTAACCCGGCTCAATGGCTGGCTCAGAGGTAGAGTTGCTGCCTCACAGCACCAGGGACCCGGGTTCAGCCTGACTACGGGCGCTGTCTGTACGGAGTTTGTACCTTCCCCCCGTGACCTGCGGGTGGGTTTTCTTTGAGATCTTCGGTTTCCTCCCACACTCCAAAGTCGTACACGTTTGTAGGCTAATTGGCTTGCTAAATGTAAAATTGTCCCTAGTGGGTGTGGGGTGGTGTTAATGTGAGAGGGATCGCTGGTCGGCACAGAGTCGGTGGGCCGAAGGGCCTGCTTCCGCACTATCTCTAAACTACGCCTATATGTTAACGGCACGGTAGCGCAGCGGTAGAGTTGCTGCTTTACAGCGAATGCAGCGCCGGAGACTCAGGTTCGATCCTGACTACGGGTGCTGCACTGTAAGGAGTTTCTACGTTCTCCCCGTGACCTGCGTGGGTTTTCTCCGAGATCTTCGGTTTCTTCCCACACTCCAAAGACGTACAGGTATGTAGGTTAATTGGCTGGGTTAATGTAAAAAAAAAAATTGTCCCTAGTGGGTGTAGGATAGTGTTAATGTACGGGGATCGCTGGGCGGCACGGACTTGGTGGGCCGAAAAGGCCTGTTTCCGGCTGTATATATATGATATGATATATTCCTCTCTTTAAACTGACATTCATTTGGTCTGTTATATAGCACTCTTACAATGGACCTTTTAACTTTTTAATAACCATTTTAACTTTTTAATAACCATTTTAACTCTTATTCCCAGAATGAGGCCACACTCAAATTGGAGGAACTGCACCTCGTATTTCGCTTGGGTAGATTACACCCCAGAACTGTAGAACCATAGAGTCACACAGCGTGGAAACAGGCCCTTTAGCCCAACACCCATCAACATGTGCCACCTACACTAGCCCCACCTGCCTGGCCTGCGTTTGGCCCACATCCCTCTAAACCTGTCCTATCCATGCACCTGTTTAAAAGTTGTGATAGTACCAGCCTTTGTCCTATCCATGTATCTGTCCAAATGTTTCTTAAACATTGCGGTAGTCCCTGCCTCAACTACCTCCTCTGGCAGCTCATTCCGTACACACACCACCCTTGGTGTATAAAAGTTACCCCTCGGGTTCCTATTAAATCTTTCCCCCCTCACCTTAAACCTACATCCTCTGGTTCTCGATTTCCCTACTCTGGACAAGAGAAGGGCCTGTCCCACTTAGGCGATTGTTTAGGCGACTACAGGTGACTAGGCTGTCACCACAACGGTCGCCGGGGTGTCGCCTGTACGGTCGTGAGTCGTCTCCAAAGAGTCGTAGCGTTTTTCTGGTCGCCGCTGGACTTTGAGATGTTTAAACATTTTCACCGACAGTGGGTTTGACGCCAATGATCGTAGCTTGACGTCTCCTGACGTGGGCGCTGTCGTAGGTTGTCGCCAGGTGACGTAGGTTGTCGCCGGTGCTGACTTCGGTGAATTCCATTGGCGACTACCTACGTCAACCGGCGACAGGTCAAAACCGGAGGCCAAAATGACGTGAATTGTCTTCAGTTGTTGCCGACACGGTCGTAGCTTGTCGCGGGTAGACGTAGGTTGACTTCAGTTGTCGTAGGTTGTCCCCTACGTGGTCGGAGGTTCGGTTGTAGGTGGACGTCCTAAGTCGCGACGATTGACTCGCCGGTTGGCGGTAGCTTGACGTCGACTAGGTGGTAGGTTGTTGTAGCTTGTCGTAGACATTGTCGTAGGGGGGGTCCAGTCGCCATTTGTTCGGTGACCTGCTACGACTATGACAGTCGCCGGCAGTCGCCTAAAAAATCGCCTAAGTGGGACAGGGCATAGACAACCCGATCTATTCCTTTCTCTTAGGGATATTGCGTACAGTTTTGGTCTCCTAATCCGAGGAAAGACATTCTTGCCATAGAGGGAGTACAGAGAAGGTTCACCAGATTGATTCCTGGGATGGCAGGACTTTCATATGAAGAAAGACTGGATAGACTCGGCTTGTACTCGCTGGAATTTAGAAGATTGAGGGGGGATCTTATAGAAACTTACAAAATTCTTTAAGGGGTTGGACAAGCTAGATGCAGGAAGATTGTTCTCGATGTGGGGAAGTCCAGAACAAGGGGTCACAGTTTAAGGATAAGGGGGAAGTCTTTTAAGACCGAGATGAGAAAGTTTTTTTTCACACAGAGAGTGGTGAGTCTGTGGAATTCTCTGCCACAGAAGGTAGTTGAGGCCAGTTCATTGGCTATATTTAAGAGGGAGTTAGATGTGGCCCTTGTGGCTAAAGGGATCAGGGGGTACGGAGAGAAGGCAGGTATGGGATACTGAGTTGGATGATCAGCCATGATCATATTGAATGGCGGTGCTGGCTCGAAGGGCCGAATGGCCTACTCCTGCACCTATTTTCTATGTTTCTATGTTTCTATGTGGATCATGAGCAGGCAGATGCGATTAGTTTATCTAGCCATCATGTTCAGCACAGACATTGTGGGCTGATGGGCCTGTTCTTGTGCTGTACTTTTCAATGTTCTATGTTTAGTTTCGTTTTTTCAGTTTAGTTTATTGTCACGTGTACACGAGGAACAGTGAAAAGCTTCTGTTGCGCGCTAACCAGTCAGCGGAAAGATAATATGTGATTACAATCGAGCCGTTCACAGTCTACAGATACATGATAAAGGGAATAACGTGGTAAAGGTTTAGTGCCAGTAAAGTCCGATCAAAGATAGTCCGAGGGTCTCCAATGAGATCGATAGTAGTTCAGGACTGCTATCCATTATGTGTAGGAAGGAACTGCAGGTGCTGGTTTACACCGAAGATAGACACAAAATGCTGGAGTAACTCAGCGGGACAGGCAGCATCTCCGGAGAGAAGGAATGGGTGACGTTTCGGGGTCGAGACCAGACTGGGAGCCGGTAGAGAGGGAGTGTAGAGATATGGAAGGGTAAGATGTGAAAATGACATATCAAAGCAGATGTTAAAGATTGCAGACTTATCATTGGAGAGAGGAGGAGAACTTCTTCAAAGTAGTCATACCTTGAGGAGGTTTCGCTGTGGAGCAGATGAAATGTGTGGGAAGGAACTGCAGATGCTGGTCTACACCATAGACAGACACAAAGTGCTGGAGTAACTCAGCGGGACAGGGAGCATCTCTGGAGAGAAGGAATGGGTGACGTTTCGGGGTCGAGACCTTCGAGAGTCGGGAAGTCTTGAGATATGGAAGGGTTTACACCGAAATGCTGGAGTAACTCAGTGGGGCTTCTTTTATCTGTCATTTTCACACCTTACCCCTCCATATCGTTAGGCTCCCTGACTCTCAATCTGAAGATGCTGGTTTAAACCGAAGATAGGCACAAAAAGCTGGAGTAACTCAGCGGGACAGGCAGCTTCAAAGGTCTGAAGAAGGGTCTCGACCCCAAACGCCACCCATTCCTTCTCTCCAGAGATGCTGCCTGTCCCGCTGAGTTACTCCAGCATTTTGCGTCTGCTCTCTGCAATAGATGGTTTCACCTCAGCCTCTGAGGCACCAGGAGAATACTGAGCCTGGATGTGCATGGATGTACAAGTTGAATCAGAATAGAGACCTGTCATAGACTTGGGCCATAACTCTGTCTCTTTCGGGAGCTTCTATGTGCAGTAAGGTGACCTCAAAATACTGCTTATCGGGATAGAGGCAAGTGATAGTTTATAGTCCCATCGCGGCAGGACTGCTTAAAGAGATTAGAATTCTGAGCATCAACACGTGTACAAAAATCTATGGAATTAGTGTTCACAGGATTGGTAACCAATATTGAATTAAAGAGGATGGGGAATAATAACAGGATTATAAGAACTACTTCACTCAATACGAGCAGAAGAATTTGTCGACCTTTCAGCCTCCTACCTTACCCGCAAATTATCAACCAGAATGTAGTCATGAGCATTTCGTTCTCGAATGGACAATGGAGCAATGAAATTCTAACTTGCAGCAACACTCTCCCCTCTCTCTCTCCCCTCTCTCTCTCCCCCCTCTCTCTCCCCCCCTCTCTCTCCCCCCCTCTCTCTCCCCCCTCTCTCTCCCCCCTCTCTCTCCCCCCTCTCTCTCCCCCCTCTCTCTCCCCCCTCTCTCTCCCCCCTCTCTCTCCCTCCCCTCTCTCCCCCCCCTCTCTCCCCCCCTCTCTCCCCCCTCTCTCCCCCCTCTCTCCCCCCTCTCTCTCCCCCCTCTCTCTCCCCCCCTCTCTCTCCCCCCTCTCTCTCCCCCCTCTCTCTCCCCTCTCTCCCCCCTCTCTCCCCCCTCTCCCCCCCCTCTCTCCCCCCCTCTCTCCCCCCCTCTCTCCCCCCCTCTCTCCCCCCCTCTCTCCCCCCTCTCTCCCCCCCTCTCTCCCCCCCTCTCTCCCCCCCTCTCTCCCCCCCCTCTCTCCCCCCCTCTCTCTCCCCCCCTCTCTCTCCCCCCCTCTCTCCCCCCCTCTCTCCCCCCTCTCTCCCCCCTCTCTCCCCCCTCTCTCCCCCTCTCTCCCTCCCCTCTCTCCTCCCCTCTCTCCCCCCCTCTCTCTCCCCCCTCTCTCTCCCCCCCCTCTCTCCCCCCCCCCCCTCTCTCCCCCCAGCCCAGGGCTGGTGTGTGAGGTTGAGTGTGGCGGTCTCTCTGCATGTGTCTGACTCTGTACACGAGAGTGAGCCGGGTTGAGCCGTGAGCAGCTGGACAGCCTTGGCTGCTCCCTGCGGGGCCTTTCCCCAATCACTCAACGAGATCCGTGAGCTGCTGCCTGGCTGTCTATTCCTCTCTCGTTAACGAGCAAGCCCTCCCGCGTGTGGGCTGGAGTGCCCACTGGCCGCCACGAAAGCCTCGGAGACAACGTGCAAGGCACACAAAGCCATGCAGAGAACAGCACACAGATTCACCCTCCTTGCTTGCGAGCGCACATCGGCAGAAAGGCCATCACATTAACGGAGGCAGGAGCATCGGTCACTGCTGACAGGCTGCAGATAATGAATTGTTGACATCCTCTTCAGCTCTGTTTGACTGCAATTCCTACTTGATATTAAAAAAAAAAGCCATACTGAGACTGACAACATCTGCCCATGGTTCAACTCTTTGTGTTAATCTACAAATGCTGGACAAAGAATTCACTTGCCTTCACCACAGGTTTTGTTCAGCATTTGTGTTCAGGATTATTATTTCCACAGCAAAACTCTTTGTTTTTCGTGCAGTCCAAACTGATCAGGTAGACCTGAGGCTCCGTAAGATGCTGGTCAGGATGTATTTCGAGTATTGTGAGCAATTTTAAGGCCCCATATACCATACCATATACCATACTATATATATATACAGCCGGAAACAGGCCTTTTCGGCCCACCAAGTCCGTGCCGCCCAGCGATCCCCGTACATTGACACTATCCTACACCCACTAGGGACAATTTTTACATTTTACCCAGCCAATTAACCTACATACCTGTACGTCTTTGGAGTGTGGGAGGAAACCGAAGATCTCGGAGAAAACCCACGCAGGTCACGGGGAGAACGTACAAACTCCTTACAGTGCAGCGCCCGTAGTCAGGATCGAACCTGAGTCTCCGGCGCTGCATTCGCTGTAAAGCAGCAACTCTACCGCTGCGCTACCGTGCCTGAGGAAGGATGTGCTGGCTCTGGAGAGGGTCTAGAAGAGGTTCCCAATAATGTAGGCCCGGACAGTGTAGGCTAACGGAGTGTGTTCGGGGAGCGGGGCCGAGTGTGTTCGGGGAGCGGGGCCGAGTGTGTTCGACGAACAGAGTTTGCGTAGCAACTCCCGGCCCGGGCGGCCGCCATTGGTGGAGTGGGAGCACATGGCCGTTGGCTGGGTGGGGTCACATGGGGCGCGGGGCGGTGACGTCACCTTTTGTCCCTTATCTGGGAGTTAGCAAGTTGGCAACCCTACATACCATAGAGTGCCATACCATAAAGTACCATACCATACCACACTATACCATACCATAAAGTACCATACCATTCCACACTATACCATAAAGTACCATACCATACCACACTATACCATACCATAAAGTACCATACCACACTATACCATACCATAAAGTACCATACCATTCCACACTATACCATAAAGTACCATACCACACTATACCATACCATAAAGTACAATACCATACCACACTATACCATACCATAAAGTACCATACCACACTATACCATACCATAAAGTACCATACCATTCCACACTATACCATAAAGTACCATACCACACTATACCATACCATAAAGTACCATACCATTCCACACTATACCATAAAGTACCATACCACACTATACCATACCATAAAGTACAATACCATTCCACACTATACCATACCATAAAATACCACACCATACCACCTATACCATACCATAAAGTACCATACCATACCACACTATACCATACCATAAAGTACCATACCATTCCACACTATACCATAAAGTACCATACCACACTATACCATACCATAAAGTACAATACCATTCCACACTATACCATACCATAAAATACCACACCATACCACCCTATACCATACCATAAAGTACCATACCGTTCCACACTATACCATACCATAAAGTACCATACCATACCACACTATACCATACCATAAAGTACCATACCATTCCACACTATACCATACCATAAAGTACCGTACCATACCACACTATACCATACCATAAAGTACCATACCATACCACACTATACCATACCATAAAGTACCATACCATTCCACACTAAACCATACCATAAAGTACCATACCATACCACACTACCATACCATAAAGTACCATACCATTCCACACTATACCATACCACCCTATACCATACCACACTATACCATACCATAAAGTACCATACCATTTCATAAATCCATTCCATACCAAATTCCTGGCCGTTGTTCACAGGGAATGCTTGCCTTATGCTTGGTGTTGAAGGCAGTCAGGTCTGTACAGATGGGCACATAAGTGAGCATTTATTAGGTATTTATCCATGGTCTGTGTAACTCCCTCCACTGGAGACAATCCCCACACATGCACAGGGATACGGTGCAAAGGCAATAACGTTTCTGGACCAGTAATCCACCGAGCTGGGCCACTGATCCAGTTACTTGAATTCGGAACCCCCTGTGGCACCAGAGGACTTAGAATTCAATAAAAGTAAACCTGGAGTAGAAAGCCCGTCTCAGTAATGATCATGAATAAATAAACAAATCTTGTTCATTATATTACATGGATAGGACAGGTTTGGAGGGATATGGACCATATGCAGGCAGGTGGGACAAGTGTAGCTGGGACATGTTGGCTGGTGTGGGCAAGTTGAGCCGAAGGGCCTGTTTCCACACTGTATCACTCTATGACTCTATAACTCTATTGCACGGTGGCACAGTGGTAGAGCTACTGTCTTACAGCGCCAGAGACCCTGGTTCGATCCCGACTACGGGCGCCGTCTGTACGGAGTTTGTACGCTCTCTCGGACCGCATGGGTTTTCTCCGAGATCTTCGGTTTTCTCCCACACTCCAAAGACGTACAGGTTTGTCGGTTAATTGGCTGGTATAAATGTAAATTATCTCTAGTGTGTGTAGGATAGTGTTAGTGTGCAGGGATCGTTGGCTCGGTGGGCCGAAGGGCCTGTTTCCGTGCTGTACCTCTGAAACTAAACTAAAAACTAAAATGACACTAAAGAGGAGTACAGACCAGCATAGATTGGGGTTACGGGGAGAAGGCAGGACAATAGGGTTAGGAGGGAGAGATAGATCAGCCGTGATTGAATGGCGGAGTAGACTTGATGGGCAGAATGGCCTAATTCTGCTCCTATCACTTACGACCTTATGACCTTGAGATCATATTGAATGGTGAAACTGGTTTAGTTTAATTTTGTTTAGCGATACAGCGCGGAAACAGGCCCTTTCGGCCCACCGGGTCCGCGCCGATCAGTGATCCCCGCACATTAACACGATCCTACACACACTAGGGACAATTTTTACATTTAGCAAGCCAATTAACCTACAAACCTGTACGTCTTTGGCGTGTGGGAGGAAACTGAAGATCTCGGAGAAAACCCGCGCAGATCACGGGGAGAACGTACAAACTCCGTACAGACAGCGCCCGTAGTCGGGATCGAACCCGGGTCTCCGGCGCTGCATTCGCTGTAAGGCAGCAACTCTACCGCCCTGCACCACCCTGATTCCTACTCCTACTCTAACCTGCTCCTGATTCCTATATTCCTTGTGTTCTTGTGAAACCAGATATGTTGTCATAAACAATCACCAGGTTAACGTCCACCTTTGCTGGTACCAGCTACTCAATACAGATTTATTTAATGAATTGAACTCGAGTTCTCCGGGAGTCAACAGGGGATTTCCACACGTCTCTGGCTTATTGGATTTCAGGGTCACCAGCGAAATAATCATCATTTCTTCTAATTAAATCAGCTGTCAATTTAAGACAATAATGAGTTATGGAACATAGCGATACAAGGGCGGCACGGTAGCGCAGCGGTAGAGTTGCTGCTTTACAGCGAATGCAGCGCCGGAGACTCAGGTTCGATCCTGACTACGGGTGCTGCACTGTAAGGAGTTTGTACGTTCTCCCCGTGACCTGCGTGGGTTTTCTCCGAGATCTTCGGTTTCCTCCCACACTCCAAAGACGTACAGGTATGTAGGTTAATTGGCTGGGTAAATGTAAAAAAAATTGTCCCTAGTGGGTGTAGGATAGTGTTAATGTACGGGGATCGCTGGGCGGCACGGACTTGGAGGGCCGAAAAGGCCTGTTTCCGGCTGTATATATATGATATGATATATGATATGATATGATAAGATGCTGAAATCACAAAGTGCTGGAGGAACTCAGCGGGCCAGGCAGCATCTGTAGAGGGAATGTATAGGCGATGATTTAGGTTTGGACCCTTCTTCAGACTCATCGTTAGTCTGAAGAAGGGTCCCGACCCAAAACGAAGGCATGACAAAATGCTGGAGTAACTCAGCAGGTCAGGCAGCATCACAGGAGAGAAGGAATGGGTGACGTTTCGGGTCGAGACCCTTCTTCCCGACCCAAAACGTCATCTCTGCATTCCCTCCCCAGAAGCTGCCTGGCCTGCTGAGTTCCTCCAGCACTTTGAGTTTCGCTCGAGTTATAGCACAAGCTATGATCCTGTAAAAATAGTTCATAATCTCACTGAGTCAGCACAGAAGTTGGCCCTTCAGCCCACCAGATCCATGCCAGGTGAGATATTGGTAACGATCCATCATTCAGAGAAAAGAACTGCTCTAAATCCGGATAAGCTGGTTATTTTTTCATTTAAATTTATTTTTCAACAGGTTAATTAAAAAAAAATAGTCATGAAACCATTCCAGATTTTTAAATACTTTGGATTCAATATTTTTCACTGCTATAAATTCACTGCCCAGGACCAACATATCTGAGGAAGGATGTGCTGGCCCTGGAGAGGGTCCCAGAGGAGGTTTACAAGAATGATCCCAGGAATGAGTGGGTTAATATATGGTGAGCGTTTGATGGGACTGGGCCTGTACTCGCTGGAGTTTAGAAGAATGAGGGGGGACCTCATTGAAACGTACGGAATACTGAAAGGCTTGGATAGAGTGGATGTGGAGCGGATGTTTCCACTAGTGAGAGAGTCTAGGACTAGAGGTCACAGCCTCAGAATTAAAGGACTTTGCTTTGGCAGTGATGAGGAGGAATTTCTTTAGTCAGAGGGTGGTAAATCTGTGGAATTCTTTGCCACAGACGTCAGTGGAGGCCAAGTCAGTGGATATTTTAAAGGCAGAAATAGATAGATTCTTAATTAGTACGGGAGTCGGGGGTTATGGGGAGAAGGCAGGAGAATGGGGTTAGGAGGGAGAGATAGATCAGCCATGATTGAACGGCGGAGTAGACTTGATGGGCCGAATGGCCTAATTCTGCTCCTATCACTTATGACCTTATGATAATGCAGTGGTGGAAAAATAATAATAAAATATAGCAGTGTGGAAATAAGGACTGCAGTTGCTGGTATACCAAGGAAAGACAGAAAATGCTGGAATAACATCGTTGGAGAACATGGATAGGTGACTTTTTAGATAAGGAACCTTCTCCAGACTGAAAAAAAGTCCCAACCCAAAACGTCACCTAATCCATGTTCTCCAGGGAGTTACTCCGGCATCTTGTGTCTTAAAAATAGCAGTGTAACTGGAGTTTATATTTAAGGCATTGACTATTAAAGGGTTAAAGCAGTCTGTTTCTGAAATTGCCCTTAAATAAAAATTGTTTGATTTTGGATTCTCAAACACGGTGGTTTGTCTGAAATGATTGTACTGTTAAAAGAGAACAGAAGTGCTGCTATTAATGTTGGTGGAGGCGTTTAATGACCTCTTAACTGCTCTGTTCATCTTTAGTGATCTCTATTCACATCACACTTTCCTACGTAGTTTTCCAATTTTAATATACCTCCACCAGTCATCGTTGTTGATTTCCCGATGCCCCACACCCACACAGCTACTATTTTTTTTTCCACTAGTGAGAGAGTCTAGGACTAGAGGTCACAGCCTCAGAATTAAAGGACTTTGCTTTGGCGGTGATGAGGAGGAATTTCTTTAGTCAGAGGGTGGTAAATCTGTGGAATTCTTTGCCACATTATTTTTTATTTTTCCATGGAAATATCATCAGCATTTATGGGCAATGCTAGATGGAGTTCTTAAGATTAGCGGAGTCAGGGGGTATGGGGAGGAGGCAGGAACGGGGTACTGATTGTGGATGATCAGCATTGAATGGCGGTACTGGCTCGAAGGGCCGAATGGCCTACTCCTGCACCTATTGTCTACTGTCTATTGTCTATTGTCTATTGTCTATAATTGTCTATCTCTAATTGCCCCTGTGAAAGTGGCATTAAACTGCTTTCTTGCATTCACTGGAGTTTAGACGGACGAGAGGGGATCTTATAGAAACGTATAAAATTATGAAAGGACTGGACAAGCTAGATGCAGGAAAAATGTTCCCAATGTTGGGGGAGTCCAGTACCAGGGGGCCACAGTCTAAGAATAAAGGGGAGGCCATTTAAAACTGAGGTGAGAAGGAACTTTTTCACCCAGAGAGTTGTGAATTTGTGGAATTCTCTGCCACAGAGGGCAGTGGAGGAAAATTCACTGGATGAATTTAAAAGAGAGTTAGATAGAGCTCTAGGGGCTAGTGGAATCAAGGGATATGGAGACAAGGCAGGCAGGGGTTACTGATTGTGGATGGTCAGCCATGATCACAATGAATGGCGGTGCTGGCTCGAGGGGCCAAATGGCCTCCTCCTGCACCTATTTTCTATGTTTCTATGTTTCGATGTTTCGATGTTTCGATGTTTCTTGAACCACTACAGTCCTTCTGGTGAAAGCACTCCTATGGTTTTGATGGAGAGGGATTTGCAGGTATAATTTTGTTTAGTTTAGCGATACAGCACGGAAACAGTCCCTTTGGCCCACCAGGTCTGTGCCAACCAGCGATCCCCGCACCTTAACACTACCCCACTACACACAACTAAACTAAACATCAAATGTTTATCTCACTGTTCATTGCTTATGCAATGCTGTTCATAGAAATCCCTTAATCAGGGTGATTTGCAAACCTACAATTAATCAATAATTCAATGTGATCAGCTAACCAGATCATAATAGTGTATTCGGCAGTGCATAATGCAACCTAATCAAAGTCCAGAGCACATCGTTGTTGATATAGGGTTGTGGATAGGGTTGTGCAAAATGGTTCTAGCGCCTGGTAGTTGGTGGGAGAAGATGTTCTTGAACCTGAGGTCACGGTCCTCAGGGTCATGAAACTTCTTCCCAATGGTAGCTGTGAGATGAGAACGTACCAGGGTGTTGATAAGTTCATAAGTGATAGGACCTCAACAATAAGTGGTAGGCCATGTTGAACAGAGGTGAGGAAAAACGTTTTCACTCAGAGAGTTGTGAAGCTGTGGAACTCTCTGCCTCAGAAGGCAGTGGAAGCCAATTCCCTGGATGCTTTCAAGAGAGAGTTAGATAGAGCTCTTAATGATAGCGGAGTCAAGGGGTATGGGGAGAAGGCAGGAACGGGGTACTGATTGTGGATGATCACGGTGAATGGCGGTGCTGGCTTGAAGGGCCGAATGGCCTCCTCCTGCACCTATTGTCTATTGACCAGAATTAGGCCATTTGGCCCCATCAAGTCTACTCCGCCATTCGCTCATGGCTAATCTGTCTTTCCCTCTCAACCCCATTCTCCTGCCTTCTTCCCATAACCTTTGACACCCTTGATAATCAAAACCTATTAATCTCCGCTTAAAAAATACCCAAAGACCGCCTCCACTGCCATCACGTGAGCAAGGAATTTCACTGCACCTTGATGCAAACAACATTAAACTAAACTAGGCACTGGATAGAGTAAGTTTAGAGGGATATGGGCCAATTGTCAATGGGACTAAGTCAGGCGCTGAAAGGCAGCAACTCTACCTCTGCGCCACAGTGCTGCCTATTTATTTCAGATTTTCAGCGTCTGCGGGATCTTCGTGTTTGATTTTGTGTTCAGTTGTACAGGGCCCTAGTGAGACCGCACCTGGAGTACTGTGTGCAGTTGTACAGGGCCCTAGTGAGACCGCACCTGGAGTACTGTGTGCAGTTGTACAGGGCCCTAGTGAGACCGCACCTGGAGTACTGTGTGCAATTTTGGTCTCCAAATTTGAGGAAGGATATTCTTGCTATTGAGGGCGTGCAGCGTAGGTTTACTAGGTTAATTCTCGGAAAGGCGGGACTGTCGTATGTTGAAAGACTGGAGCGGCTAGGCTTGTATACATTGGAATTTAGAAGGATGAGAGGGGATCTTATCGAAACGTATAAGATTATTAAGGGGTTGGACACGTTAGAAGCAAGAAACATGTTCCCAATGTTGGGAGAGTCCAGAACCAGGGGCCACAGTTTAAGAATAAGGGGTAGGCCATTTAGAACGGAGATGAGGAAAAACCTTTTTCAGTCAGAGAGTTGTGAATCTGTGGAATTCTCTGCCTCAGAAGGCAGTGGAGGCCAGTTCTCTGAATGCATTCAAGAGAGAGCTAGATAGAGCTCTTAAGGATAGCGGAGTCAGGGGGTATGGGGAGAAGGCATGAACAGGGTACTGATTGTGAATGATCAGCCATGATCGCATTGAATGGCGGTGCTGGCTCGAAGGGCCGAATGGCCTCCTCCTGCACCTATTGTCTATTGTCTATTTTCTGACCTTTTGCTGACCAGGCATCAGATGCCCTTTAGTTAAGGCCGCCCCAGTTTCCATCCATTGCACCAGCTTCCCACCCTCTAGTCCTTTTCAGATCCAAGAAGGGTCTCGACCCGAAACGTCACCCATTCCTTCTCTCCAGAGATGCTGCCCGTCCCGCTGAGTTACTCCAGCTTTGCTTGTAGTTCCTTCCCACGCACTCTCAGCAGAACAGACGTGTGTCCATGTGGTCCATCAGGTCACAGCGAGTCAACGACTTTAGACTTTAGAGATACAGCGCGGAAACAGGCCCTTTGGCCCACCGAGTCCGTGCCGACCAGCGATCACCACGTGCTATCCGACGCAACAGGGACAATTTACAATGAACAGAAGTCAATTAACACACAAACCTGCACGTCTTTGGAGTGTGGGAGAAAACCGGAGCTCCTGAAGAAAACCCACGCGGTCACAAGGAGAACGTACCAAAACACAGTGCAGACAATAGCCAATAGTCAATTTATTTGTCACATACACATAAATGTGCAGTGAAATGAAAAATTACCCGCAGTTTAACAATAAGACCAATAAGAATAATCAATAAAAATGCAATAACACATACAATCATAACCAACACCGAACAAAAAGAAACATCCATCACAGTGAGTCTCCTCCAGTCCCTCCTCACTGTGATGGAAGGCCAGAATGTGTTTTCTCTTCCCCTGCCGTCTTCTCCCGCGGTCAGGCTGTTGGAGTTGCCACGTCGGGGCGATCGGGGCTCCAGACATTGAAGCCCCCGCCGGGCGGAGAAAAACCCGCGGCCTATTCCAGGCCACGCCGGACGGTGAAAGATCCGCGGCGGGCCGACCCAAGCACCGCGATTCGGGGCGGGCGAAGGCGCTGCCGCTGCCGGAGCTCCCGATGTCGGCCCCCACCCAGGGGCCTGCGGGCTTCCGACGTCCATGCGGCCCGCGCCGGAGCCTCCGGAGACGAGTCGCAGCGGCTCCAGCAGCATCCGCAGGCGGCCAGCGCCGCAGGTGGTGAGTCCGGGCCACGGGCTCTGCGAACCAGAGCCCCAGGTGGACCCAGCCGGAGCCCGCCAGCTCCAGGTGCATGGCCAGTGGTAGGCCGCAGCCGGAACGGAGACACGACACAGAACAAAGGTCGGGTCTCCGCACGGGAGAGACAATGTTACAGTTCCCACCCCCCCCCCCCACATAACACACAACCGCAAACACTACATCATATTTAAACTACAATTAAGACAAGAACAACAACGAACACAATAGACAACGGACTGCAGGCAAGCCGCAGCTGTGAGGGCAACGCTGGCTCCTCCTTCAATTTACAGAACCACAGTCAGGATCGAACCTGTAAGGCATCAACTCTACCTCTGTGCCACTGTGCCGCCCTATTATTTCACATTCTCTTCACCTGCAGGATCTTTGCATTCGATTTTCTGATCGTCGATGATCCTGCATCCGATGGACTTTCGATGAGGTCGCCCCAGTTCCATCCACTCCCCCCCACCCTCCTCATGTCATCGAGAATCATAAATGCAATAAAACTGCAAAAATATGCTTCATGTGTGCACCAGGAGTTATAGAGTGATGGAGTCGTAGAATGATACAGGGTGGTAACAGGCCCTTCGGCCCAACTTGCCCACACCGGCCAACATGTCCCAGCTACACTAGCCCCACCTCGTGTCATAAGGAATAGGAGTAGAATTAGGCCATTCGGCCCATCAAGTCTACTCCGCCATTCAATCATGGCTGATCTATCTCTCCCTCCTAAGAGCTAGATAGAGCTCTTAAGGATAGGAGCTAGATAGAGCTCTTAAGGATAGCGGAGTCAGGGGGTATGGGGAGAAGGCAGGAACGGGGTACTGATTGAGAATGATCAGCCATGATCACATTGAATGGCGGTGCTGGCTCGAAGGGCCGAATGGCCTCCTCTTGCACCTATTGTCCATAACCCTATTCTCCTGCCTTCTCCCCATAACCCCTGACACCCGCACTAATCAAGAAACCATTTAACTCTGCCTTAAAAATATCCACTGACTTGGCCTCCACCGCCTTCTGTGGCAAATAATCCCACAGATTCACCACCCTGTGAGTGAAGAGATTTCTCCTCGTCTCCTTCCTAAAAGAACGTCCTTTAATTCTGAGGCTATGACCTGCCTGCCTGCATTTGGCCCACATCCCAACACGATTCCTGTTCTTTTTCAGATCCATTCTCTCAGGAGAACGGACCTGCATCTGTGTTGTGCATGAGATAAGTGAACATCTCCCGCCAGAAGGTGACAGAATCAGGAGACAGGGGGTTGCCAAAGGAAGGCTCGACGTGGGGTGATCAAAGGCGGGCTTTCCATCAATGGTGCATTGTCACTAAATAATCAGCAAAGTGGAGATTATTAAACAACAAATAGCACAAGTAACATCTTGAGATTGCTTAGATTGGAAAAACACTGTATTGACTGAACTCGTCAATACCTTCTGGGCGAATATACTTTAGTTGACTGAATCTTTCTAGGTCATCTGTGCTGTCTTCATTCTTTGTTAAGTGAAGCCTGTAATTTATTGTGAAGGGAAACCATTTACTTTAGAATTATTCCTTGGTGGGAGCTTTGCAAGAAAATGCTGACACTCCGTTTTTTGATAGTTTCCTCAGCGACGTCCTACGTTTTAAAAAAAAAAGAGAAATTTACAGTTCGCAGTGTGAAAACCGGCCCTTCGGCCCATCGAGTCTGTGCCGACCAGCAATGCCTACGCACTCGATCTACCCGACACACTAGGGACAATATACAGAAGCCAATTAACCTACAAACCTGCACGTCTTTGGAGTGTGGGAGGAAACCGGAGATCCCAGAGAAAACCCACGGGGAGAACGTACAAACTCCGTACAGACAGCACCCGTAGTCGGGATGGAACCCGGGTCTCTGGTGCTGTAAATCAACTCCATTTTATTTCTATAGCACATTTAAAAACAACCCACGTTGACCAAAGTGCTGCACATCAGTTCAGGTACTAAGAACGAACATACAATGGCACACAAACATAACAGCACGTACATAAACAGTTCACAGCGCCCCCTCAGAGGGCCTCAAACGCTAGGGAGTAGAAATAGGTTTTGAGCCTGGACTTAAAGGAGTGGATGGAGGGGGCAGTTCTGATGGGGAGAGGGATGCTGCTCCACAGTCTAGGAGCTGCAACCGCAAAAGTGCGGTCACCCCTGAGCTTAAGCCTAGACCGCGGGATAGTGAGTAGCCCCAAGTCGGCCGACCTGAGGAACCTGTAAGGCAGCAACTCTACCGCTGCGCCACCGTGCCATCCCACTAGAGTGGTGTCGAGATCACAGACCCCTCAGAAAATCGTGCTTTAATTGGCAACTCACTCTATGTTGATGTTATTGACTGGAGCTTTTCTTTAATAGTGGGGCATGTCAATCATCAACACAAGCTGTGTGGAAAATGTTGAGGTTTAAGTTTAGATTTATTATTGTCATGTTTAGTGAGCTCCAGTGACAGGTTTTGTTATGCCTGCTATCCGAACATCACATATACCAAACATAAATACAATCAAACCAAACTCAACTTTAGTTTAGTTTAGAGATACAGCGTGGAAACAGGCCCTTCGGCCCACCGAGTCCGCACCGACCAGTGATCCCCACACATTAACACTACCCTACACACACTAGGGACAATTTACACTTACACCAAGCCAATTAACCTACAAGCCTGTCCGTCTTTGGAGTGTGGGAGGAAATCGACGATCTCGGAGAAAACCCACGCAGGTCACGGGGAGAACGTACAAACTCTGTACAGACAGCACCCGTAGTCGGGATCGAACCCGGGTCTCCAGCGCTACAAACGCTGTAGGGTAGCAACTCTACCGCTGCGCCACCGTGCTGGCCTAAGTACCATAGGTAGAGCAAGTGGAAAGATACAGAGTGCAGAATATAGTTCTCAGCATTGTACTGAATTTAATTGTTCAGTACATTTGACAAAGACTCTTCATAAGTTTATAAGTTATAGGAGCAGAATGAGGCCATTCAGCCCATCGTCTGCTCCGCCATTCAATCATGGCTGATCTCTCTCTCCCTCTCAACCCCATTCTCCTGTCTTCTCCCCATAACTTCTGACACCCGCACTAATCAAGAATCGGTCAACCTCTGCCTTAAAATTATCTTGATTCTTGACCCTAAACTCTTGACCCTGAACTCTTGACCCTAAACTCTTGACCCTTAACTGTTGACCCTTAACTCTTGCTGAGGAAGAACGTGACATTTGATGCCCCATCTACCTCACTAAACATGAATTCATTCCATCACTAGAACCATCACTGAAGTAGGTACCATCTGCAATGTGAATTGCACTAACTTAACATATCCTCTTCAATGGCACCTCCCAAGCCCTTGCCCTTTGCCACCTAGAAATATAAGATCAATAGGCATATCTTAAGGTAGACACAAAATGCTGGAGCAACTCAGTGGGGTGGGCAGCATCTCTGGAGAGAATGGGTGATGTTTCAGGTCGACACCCTTCTTCAGACTGATGTGAAGTCTTTAGATTTTTTTAGATTTTTAGATTTAGAGATACAGCGCGGAAACAGGCCCTTCGGCCCACCGAGTCCGCGCCGCCCAGCGATCCCCGCACATTAACACTATCCTACACACACTAGGGACAATTTTTACATTTTACCCAGTCAATTAACCTACAAACCTGCACTTCTTTGGAGTGTGGGAGGAAACCGAAGATCTCGGAGAAAACCCACGCAGGTCACGGGGAGAACGTACAAACTCCGTACAGACGGCGCCCGTAGTCAGGATCGAACCTGAATCTCCGGCGCTGCATTCGCTGTAAGGCAGCAACTCTACCGCTGCGCCTATTCTTCTGAAGAAGGGTCTCGACCGGAAACATAGCAGTGGCGGAGCAGGTAGTACTGCTGCCTCATGGCACCAAGGTTCGATCCTGATCTTTGGGTGTTGTCTGTATGTGGAGTTTGCACGTTCTCCTTAGGATTATTCCAAGAGCTCCGGTTTCCTCCCGCGTCCCAAACACGTACGGATTTGTAGGAAAATTGGTCCTCTGTAAATTGCCCCTCTAATGTGTAGGGAAAGTGGGATAACATAGGATTAGTGTGAAGATGGACACAAAATGCTGGAGTAACTCAGCGAGGCAGGCAGCATCTCTGGAGAGAAGGAATGGGTGACGTTTCGGGTCGAGACCCTTCTTCGGACTAGTCGAGAAATGTTGTAGAGTGATATAGAACAAATGAATGCAGGATATGCAAAAAAGTAACGATGATAAAGGAAACCAGCCATTGTTAGCTGTTTTTTGCTCGGTGAGAACGGGAACCAGGTGCGATTTGGGTGGGGGAGGGATGGAGAGAGAGGGAATGCCGGGGCTACTTGAAGTTAGAGAAATCACAGGGTTGTAAGCTGCCCAAGCGAAATACGAGGCGCTGTTCCTCCAATTTGTGATTAGCTTCACACTGACGATGGAGGAGACCGAGGACAGAAAGGTCGGAGAGTTGTGAATCTGTGGAATTCTCTGCCTCAGAAGGCAGTGGAGGCCAATTCTCTGAATGCATTCAAGAGAGAGCTGGATAGAGCTCTTAAGGATAGCGGAGCCAGGGGGGTATGGGGAGAAGGCAGGAACGGAGTACTGATTGAGAATGATCAGCCATGATCACATTGAATGGCAGTGCTGGCTCGGAGGGCTGAATGGCCTCCTCCTGCACCTGTTGCCTATTGTCAGTGTGTGAATGGGAAAGGGAGTTAAAGTGTTTAGCCAGCGGGAGATCAGGTAGGTCCAGGCGGACTGAGCGAAAGTCATTGAAGGACTGAGCGAAGAACTAGTGTGGATGGGTGATGGCATGGATTCAGTGGGCTGAAGGGCTTGTTTCCATTCTTTATCTCTAAACTTCCATCTCCAACACAAGTATGTTTCTTTTTTTTTTCCTAATCAGGTGTGCAGCACTTTGGTCAACGTGGGTTGTTTTTAAATGTGCTATACAAATAAAATTGACTTGACTTGACAAGAGTGGGATTACCATCCATGGTCACGTCTAAGAGCTGTCAGTTTCGGGCAATAAATGGTTATGGGCAATGACACGCACATCCATAAATAATTAAAAATAAAGTGCTTAATCTTTCTAAACAGCAGGGCTAGTTTGAGGGTCATGTCATCCACCCCTGTCCCTATTCTATGTACTTCTGTGTGAATTCATTGGCATATCTCCAGCAACAGCTGCCGTTGGAAATCCAGGCATCTTTCAACGACCCAGATGAAGCATTGTGGAGAGTGGGTGATAATGAGTTTGTTAACTAATGGCCAAATCATGCCAAGTTGTTCCTTTAATGTTGTCTAAAGAGGTTTCTCCAAAGCACTTGCAGACTGGCGGAATGAAAAAAATGGTATTCGTATTGGCCTGTTATTGTCACGTGTATTAGCTCATAAGGTCATAAGGGATAGGAGTGGAATTGGGCCTTACGGCCCATTATGCTGATTTTTTTTTAGATTTAGAGATACAGCGCGGAAACAGGCCCTTCGGCCCACCGGGTCCGCGCCAACCAGCAATCCCCGCACACTAACACTATCCTACACACACTAGAGACAATTTTTACATTTACCCAGTCAATTAACCTACACACCTGTACGTCTTTGGAGTGCGGGAGGAAACCGAAGATCTCGGAGAAAACCCACGCAGGTCACGGGGAGAACGTACAAACTCCGTACAGACGGCGCCCGTAGTCAGGATCGAACCTGAGTCTCCGGCGCTGCATTCGCTGTAAGGCAGCAACTCTACCGCTGCGCTACCGTGCCGCCCATTATCTTTCTTTCCCTCCCAACCCCATTCTCCTGCCCTCTCCACATAACCCTTGACACCTGCATCATTATGTTAACCCATTCATAAATGGGATTATTCTTGTAAACCTCCTCTGGACCCTCTCCAGGGCCAGCACGTCCTTCCTCAGACATGGTGCCCAAAATTGCTCACATAACTGCCTTCTCCCCATAACCCCTGACACCCGCACTAATGAAGAATCTATCTATCTCTGCCTTAAAAATATCCACTGACTTGGCCTCCACAGCCTTCTGTGGCAAAGAATTCCACAGATTCACCACCTCCCGACTAAAGAAATTTCTCCTCATCTCCTTCCTAAAAGAACATATTGAGATACAGTGGGAGGCTTTCGTTGGCGTGCCATCCAATTAAATCAGATCATATTATACATAAAAGAGTGGCGCAGCGGTAGAGTTGCTGCCTCACAGCGCCAGAGACCGGTGTTCGATCCTGACTACGGGTGCTGTCGGTACGGGGGTTGTACATTCTCCCTGGGACCCCATGGGATTTCTCTGGGTACTGCAGTTTCCTCCCAAATCCCATAGACAGGTTTGTGGGCCAGTTGGCTTCTGGAAATTGATTCTGGTGTGGGAGGATGGGTTTGCAGAGAGCCAGCGTACATGTGATCAATGGTCGTATAAGAAAATAACTGCAGATGCTGGTACAAATCGAAGGTTTTTATTCACAAAATGCTGGAGTAACTCAGCAGGTCAGGCAGCATCTCGGGAGAGAAGGAATGGGTGACGTTTCGGGTCGAGACCTTTCTTCAGACTGATCAGTCTGAAGAAGGGTCTCGACCCGAAACGTCACCCATTCCTTCTCTCCCGAGATGCTGCCTGACCTGCTGAGTTACTCCAGCATTTTGTGAATAAAAACCTGTGATCAATGGTCGGTATGTATTTGGTGAGCCGAAGGACCTGTTTGCAGGCTTTATCATTTAACTATAATATTTATGCCCTCTAGTTTAGTTTGGTTTAGTTGGCATGGACTTGGTGGGCCGAGGTACAGCATGGAAACAGGCCCTTCGGCCCACCAACCAATATTCACTCGCACATCAGTTCTATATGTTATTCCCAGTTTTGCATCCTACACACTTTACAGAAAGCAATTAAGCTACATCGTTGGGATGTGGGAGGAAACCAGAGCACCCGGAGAAAACCCACGTGGTCACGAGGAGAACGTATAAACTCCATACAGACTGCACCGGTAGTCAGGATCGAAACCAGGTCCCTTGCACCGTGAGGCAGCAAGTCTACCGCTGTGCCACTGTGCTGTACTTGATTTAGATAGGCTGGGAAAATTGATAGAAAATGGACCAATTGCTTCAAGGTGGTGTTGGATTGACTTTTTCAAAGAGAATAATAACAATAATATATGCCTTTATTCGTCCCACACCGGGGAAATTTACAAAATAAGTTGCAGAGTTATGAGCAGGGGAATAGGATATGTTCAAAAGCTCATAAGTGATAGGAGCAGAATTAGGCCATTCGGCCCATCAAGTCTACTCTGCCATTCAATCATGGCTGATCTATCTTTCCCTCTCAACCCCATTCTCCTGCTTTCTCCCCAGAACCCCTGACACCCGTACTAATCAAGAACCTATTAATTTTCATCTTAAAAATATCCATTGACTTGGCCTCCACAGTCTGTGGCAATGAATTCCACAGATTTGCCACTCTCTGACTCAAGATGATAGGGTTTGTTTGTATGAGAACCTTCATGGATTTGATGGGCCAAATGTCTTCCATCTGAGCCATTACAGTTCTGCAATTTTACGGCTCTCTTGCCAATTGCCTTCAATCTGTCTCGACTTCAATCTTGACACCACACTGATCGAATGTACTCTGGAACTGAGCCATGAAACTTAAATTGGCTTGAAATGAGGAGATGTCCTTCTTCTGTATCGCAGAAATTGGCAGCAGAAGAGTAAGTCTCTTACAGCTGGCATCTTAGACGGCAACAAAAATGCAGAAGATTTGCATCTTCTGCATAAAATGCTTTCTACTTGACGCGGTGGATCAGAGGAAAAGTTAACATAGAAACATAAAAAATAGGTGCAGGAGGAGGCCATTTGGCCCTTCGATCCAGCACCGCCAATCAATGTGATCATGGCTGATCATCCACAATCAGTAACCTGTGCCTGCCTTCTCCCCATATCCCTTGATTCCACTAGCCCCTAGAGCTCTATCTAACACCGCTAGCCCCCAGAGCTCTATCTAAGTTGCTGCCTTATAGTGACTTAGGATTACTTTAGGACTTATAGACTCGCACATTCATGGTCATAGAGTCAAACGGCACAGAAACAGGCCCTTCGGCCCACCATATCCATGCTGTCCCTCGAGTAGACACGGCACGGTAGCGCAAAGGTAGAGTTGCTGCTTTACAGCGAATGCAGCGCCGGAGACTCAGGTTCGATCCTGACTATGGGTGCTGCACTGTAAGGAGTTTGTACGTTCTCCCCGTGACCTGCGTGGGTTTTCTCCGAGATCTTCGGTTTCCTCCCACACTCCAAAGACGTACAGGTATGTAGGTTAATTGGCTGGGTAAATGTAAAAATTGTCCCTAGTGGGTGTAGGATGGTGTTAATGTACGGGGATCGCTGGGCGGCACGGACTTGGTGGGCCGAAAAGGCCTGTTTCCGGCTGTATATATATGATATGATATGATATGATATGATATGATAGACATCTACACTAATCCCATTTATTCACAAAATGCTGGAGTAACTCAGCGGGTCAGGCAGCATCTCAGGAGAGAAGGAATGGGCGACGTTTCGGGTCGAGACCCTTCTTCAAACTGATGAAGGGTCTTGACCCGAAACATCGCCCATTCCTTCTCTCCTGAGATGCTGCCTGACCTGCTGAGTTACTCCAGCATTTTGTCAATAAATACCTTCGATTTGAACCAGCATCTGCAGTTATTTTCTTACACTACACTAATCCCATTGATCAGTTCATGGTCTGTAGCACGTTGTACCTTATCCAAATGCTTCGTAAGTATTATGAGTCCACAAAGGTCACAGAGATTGAGAAGTTCAGAAATATAGATGGTTTGTAGGGTGGTGCAGTGGCATAGTGATAGAGTTCTCAGCGCCAATGACCCGGGTTCCATCCCGACTACGGGTGCTGTCTGTACAGAGTTTGTACGTTCCCCCCGTGACCTGCGTGGGTTTTCTCCAAGATGTCCGGTTTCCTCCCACACTCCAAAGACGTACAGGTTTGTAGGTTAATTGGCTATGGTAAAGTTGTAAATTGTCCCTAGTGTGTGTAGGATAGTGTTAATGTGCGGGGATCGCCGGTCGGCACGGACTCGGTGGGCCGAAGGGCCTGTTTCTGTGCTGTATCTCTAAACTAAACTCTACTCAATAACCTGACATAGCGTTCTGTTAATTCTTGAATTTAGTTTAGTTTAGAGATACAGCATGGAAACAGGCCCTTCAGCCCACCAATTCCATGCTGGTATGGTTAGTATTCTATAAGTGCTTGAATTTATTTTAGTGATACAGCAGGGATACAGGCCCTTCGGCCTACCAATTCCATGCAGACCACCGATCACCCATTCACTTTAGTTTAGTTTGGAACTACAGAATGGAAACAGGCCCTTCAACCCATTGAGTCCAGGCCGATCATGGATCACCCATTCACACGAGTTCTAACTTTTCCCACTTTCACATCCACTCCCTACAAACTACTATTTACAGAGGGCCAATTAATCTACAGACCCGCACAATGTGATTTCGCAGGAAACCAGAGCACCCGGAGGAAACCCACGCGATCACAGGGAGAACTAGTGTGTGGGGATCGCTGGTCGGCGCAAACTCGATAGGCCGAAGGGCCTGTGTCCGCGTGTATCTCTAAACTAATCTGAGCTAATTAAAATCGAGGCGACCGATTGTGAGCCAACGAAGGTCACCAAGTTCAGGGATCGTGTGTCAAAGTGACTCTCAAACGCGAGAGTTTTGAATGAGCTGAAGATTAGACTTATCGATGACTAATGAAGGTATTCCCAAACGCTTGTGGTTATCCAAGTCACAGTCTGTCATTGACGGCTCACTTCAGTGCCAACACTGCACTCTGAGAGATTGCTTTCACAGCACGCAATGTGCAAGGCAACAGGTAAGCTGGAAACACAAGGCACTAGGTGGTGCAGGGGTAGAGTTGCTGCCTTACAGAGACCCAGGTACCATCCCGACTATGGGTGCAGTCTGTATGGAGTTTGCACGTTCTCCCCGTGACCTGCGTGGGTTTTCTCCGGGACCTCCGGTTTCCTCCCACACTCCAAAGACGTACAGGTATGTAGGTTAATTTGCTTTGGTTTATATGTAAAAATTGTCCCCAACGTGTGTAGGGTCGTGTTAATGTGCAGGGATCGCTGGTCAGTGCAGACTCGGTGGGCCAAAGGGCCTGTTCCTGCAATGTATCTCTAAGCTAAACTAATCTAAACTAAACTGCAAATGCTGGAATCCTGAGCAAAACAGCCTTCCCACTCAACCCCAATCTCCTGCCTTCTCCTCGTAACCTTTGACATCCTTTCAGACCTTACCGCCTTTCAGCAAAAGTGACTACTTACCTAAACTAGGAGCAATTAATACATGCCCATTCACCGAGCATCTTGCCTTTGGAGTGCAGGAGGAAACTGGAGCATCTGGCAGACACCGTACGGTCACAAGGAGAACGTGAGAACTTCACACAGACGACTCCCGAGGTCAGGATCGAACCTGAGTGACTGGAATTGTTTAGGGTCGAGACCTTTCTTCAAATCATTTCTTGGGTTGGGACCATTCTTCAGACTCTTCCTTGGGTGAAGACCTATCTGAAACCATTTCTTAGGTCGGGACCTTTCCACAGACCAATTCTCGGGTCAAGATCTTTCATCAGATCATGTCTTGGGTCGAAACTATCTTCAGAACATTTCTTGAGTAGGGGCCATTCTTCCGACCATTTCTTGGGTTAAGAGCTTTCTGCGGCCCATTTCATGTCGTACGCCATCCCCAATTTTAATCAAAGTGACCACCATGGGGTGTAACTGACGATCCAATTCTAAGCAGCGTAGGAAAATAACTGCAGATGCTGGTACAAATCGAAGGTATTTATTCACAAAATGCTGGAGTAACTCAGCAGGTCAGGCAGCATCTAGGAGAGAGGGAATGGGTGACGTTTCGGGTCGAGACCCTTCTTCAGACTGAGCAGCAATTCTACGCAGCAATGGCAACACATGTTACTTTCTGTTAGTACAATGAGAGAGGTCTCCGGATCTTTTCATTCCATTCTTTCTTTAGAGATACAGCACTAGAACAGTCCCTCGTCTCACCGAGTCCGTGCCGTCTAGCGATCACCCCGTACACGAACCTACCCGAAGCCAATTAACCCACAAATCCCCACGTCTTTGGAGTGTGGGAGGAAACCGAAGCACCCGGAGAAAACCCACGCAGGTCACGGGGAGAACGTAAAAACTCCGTACAGACAGCGCCCGTAGTCGGGATCGAACCTGGGTCTCTGGCGCTGTGAGGCAGCAACTCTACCGCTGCGCCAACGTGCCGCTATCATTCATTTGTGGGTAGGGGTGGAATCGAGGGGGTGGGAGATATTCCGATTGGCCTTTAAGGCCGGACACACGTTTGGAAGCATTGATTTTTCATTGTCCACCATGGGATCGTGCTTCAGCATCGATCAGTGACAGGAAATCTATTTGTATCCATTTGTCCCATTGATGTGCACGTTTGTTTTAAGAAGTAAGAATTGGCGATAACCAGCAACTATTTTTTCACGTTACGTGACTGGGATTCTAATCTTCTTTTAGATCTGACTATTGAAAGCAAAGTACAATCAGAAAATATGTAAAAAATCTATGTACCCATGCCCCCATCTCTATCGTAGGTCAAAGGCAATAGGCACCATGACCACAAACTGCACTTCAGAGATACCTATGCTGGCATTGCAGAGCTGTACTGCATGAGCACTGTACACCATAAGACATAGTATGAGAATTAGACCATTCGGCCCGTCGAGTCTGCCCCACCATTTGATCATGCCTGATATACATTTCCCTCACAACCCCATTCTCCTGCCTTCTCCACGTAACTATTGGCACCCTAACTAATCAAGAAC
Source organism: Rhinoraja longicauda (assembly GCF_053455715.1). Classification (NCBI taxonomy): domain Eukaryota; kingdom Metazoa; phylum Chordata; class Chondrichthyes; order Rajiformes; family Arhynchobatidae; genus Rhinoraja; species Rhinoraja longicauda. The sequence goes on from NC_135989.1 coordinate 11,926,949, forward strand.
CTATCAATCTTCCTGTGACCACGCGAGGTCATAATGGATAGGAGCAGAATTAGGCCATTCGGCCCATCAAGTCTACTCCGCCATTCAATCATGGCTGATCTATCTCTCCCTCCTAACCCCATTCTCCTGCCTTCTCCCCGTGACCTCTGACGCGTGTACCAATCAAAAATCTTATCTATTTCTGCCTTACAAATATCCACTGGCTTGGCCACGACAGCCTTCTGCGGCAAAGAATTCCCCAGGGTGCTCCGGTTTCCACCTGCATTCCAACGACGTACAGGTTTGTAGGTTAATTGGCTTCGGTAAAATTGTAAATTGTCCCTAGTGTGTAGGATAGTGCTAAGGTGTGGGGTGATCGCCGAGCGGCATGGATTCACTAGCACTCTTCCTTAAATCAGAAGACCAATACTGTACATGGTACACCAGATGTGGTCACAGCAATGCTCTATACAACTGAGGCATAATGTCCCTGACCAATTCTTTGTAATAAACAATAACACTCTGTTAGTTTTGCTAAGTACCTGAATACCAGCCTTTTGTAAAATGGTGAACCAGGACACTCGAATCCATCTGCATCTCATAATAGAGGTGTATAAAATTGTGAGAGGAATAGTTCGGTTAGATGCACAGAGTCTCTTGCCCAGACTAGGTGAATCGAGGACCGGAGGACATAGGTTTAAGTTGCAGCGGAAAAGATTTAGCAGGAATCTGAGGGGTAACTTTTCCACATAAAGGGTGGTGGGTGTTTGGAACAAGCTGCCGGAGGAGGTAGTTGAGGCTGGGACTATCCCAACATTTAAGAAACAGCTAGACAGATACATGGATAGGATAGATTTGGAGGGTTATGGACCAAATACAGGAACGTGGGACCTGTGTAGATGGGACATGTTGGCCTGCTTCCAAACTGTATTGCTCTATGACACTAATTGTCCAAATTTCTCATCCTTTCAATGAAATGCTGCTTGCTTTATTTCTCCCTGTAAAATAGGCAATTTCATATTTTTGCACATTATACTACAGGGTTACACCATTACCAAAGCACACAGATTTCACACGCGACCATTATATATGAAGCCTATATTAAATAATGTGGTCATTTAAACATAAAATGAGCCTTTGCTCATTGCTTTGAGCAGAATGTGAAATCAAGAAACACTTCATAAGGGAATGACTGTGTGAATTTGTACTAGGCATTGTGGAAAATATATGTTCTCCAGATAATTGCTGTCACTATTGCTTTTGGTCCGATTGTTTCATTGAATACTACATTTAGAAACATAGAAAATAGGTGCAGGAGTAGGCCATTCAGCCCTTCGAGCCAGCACCGCCATTCAATGCGATCATGGCTGATCACTCTCAATCAGTACCCCGTTCCTGCCTTCTCCCCATACCCCCTCACTCCGCTATCCTTAAGAGCTCTATCCAGCTCTCTCTTGAAAGCATCCAACGAACTGGCCTCCACTGCCTTCTGATGCAGAGAATTCCACACCTTCACCACTCTCTGACTAAAAAAGTTCTTCCTCATCTCCGTTCTAAATGGCCTACCCCTTATTCTTAAACTGTGGCCCCTGGTTCTGGACTCCCCCAACATTGGGAACATGTTTCCTGCCTCCAATGTGTCCAATCCCCTAATTATCTTATATGTTTCAATAAGATCCCCCCTCATCCTTCTAAATTCCAGTGTATACAAGCCCAATCGCTCCAGCCTTTCATCATACGACAGTCCCGCCATTCCGGGAATTAACCTAGTGAACCTACGCTGCACGCCCTCCATAGCAAGAATGATCATTGCTGATCATCCACAATCAGTAACCCGTGCCTGCCTTCTCCCCACATCCCTTGATTCCGCTAGCCCCTCGAGCTCTATCGAACTCTCTTTTAAATTCATCCAGTGAATTGGCCTCCACTGCCCTCTGTGGCAGAGAATTCCACAAATTCACAACGCTCTGGGTGAATTACATGGTTTTAGTTTTAGTTTAGTTTTAGAGATGCAGCGCGGAAACAGGCCCTTCGGCCCACCGAGTCCATGCTGACCAGTGATCCCCGCACACTAGCACTATCTCACACGCACTCGGGACAATTTACAATTTTACAGAAGCCAACTTTGGAGTGTGGGTGGAAACCGGAGCATCCGGATAAAACCCACGCACCTATAGTCAGGATCGAACCCGGGTCTCCGGCGCTGTAAAGCAGCAGCTCTACCCCTGCGCGACCGTGCCGCGCTAGTTACGTTTTGGTGATCTGTTGCGCTTTCTTGGTGATTCGATGGAATACCACAAGACCCTTAACAAGGAGAACACCTATCACTTCAGATAGACACATGCTGGAGTAACTCAGCGGGACAGGCAGCCTCTCTGGAGAGAAGGAATGGATGACATTTCGGGCCGAGACCCTTCTTCTGATTCGGGTGTACAAACGTCACCCGTTCCTTCCCTCCAGAGATGCTGCCTGTCCCGCTGAGTTACTCCAGCATTTTGTGTCAACCTTCGATTTAAACCAGCATCTGCAGTTCCTTCCTCCACCTCAAAGAATATAAGAAAATAACTGCAGATGCTGGTACAAATCGAAGGTATTTATTCACAAAATGCTGGAGTAACTCAGCAGGTCAGGCAGCATCTCAGGAGAGAAGGAATGGGCGACGTTTCGGGTCGAGACCCTTCTTCAGACTGAATAAATACCTGAAACAAAGAAGATACATATTGTCTTTCTGCTGACTGGCTAGCACGCAACAAAAGCTTTTCACTGTACCTCGCTCGGTACACGTGACAATAAACTCAACTGAAACTGGTGCATGGAGTTTGTTAAGTCGTCGTGTGCCGCATCTGAAAACACTGTTTTGATTTCTTAAGAGATTAAAATAAAAACAAGGCACTAATTAAAAAATAAAACTTAAAGTGCTGGAGGAACTCAGTGGGTCAGGCAGCATCTGTGGAGAGAATGGATAGGCAATATTTTGGCTTGGGACCCTTCCTCAGGCTCATCATTCATCGCCCAGTCTGAAGAAGGGTCCTAACCCAAAATGTAATTCCTTCCACAGATGCTGCCTGACCTGTTGAGTTCTTCCAGTACTTTGTGTTTTGCTCAAGATTCCAGCACCTGCAGTTTCTTGCGTCTCGTCAACTTAAAGGGGGGTGTTTCACAAGACCCAACTCCAATAATTAACTCCCGACAGAATCTAAAATGGACTGTGTGCGATCACTTATTTATTTGCTGCTTGTGGGAAATTGCTAACTATGGCTTTGCCTGTACATTTCCTAAAGTACAAACACTTCAGAGTTGCCTAAAGGACTTTGAGATCGGGTTTAGACCTCAGAGATACAGCGCAGAAACAGGCCCTTCAGCCCACCAAGTCCGTGCCAACCTGCGATCCCCGCACACTAACACTATCCTACACACGAGGGACAATTTACAATTTTTACCAAAGCCAATTAACCTACAAACCTGAACGTCTTTGGGATGTGGGAGGAAACCGGAGCACCCGGGGAAAACCCATGCAGGTCACAGATAGATCGTACAAACTCCGTACAGACTGCGGCAGTAGTCAGGATCGAACCTGGGTCTCTGGCGGTGTAAGGCAGCAACTCTACCGCTGCGCCATCGTGCCGCCCTGAGGTTTGTAACACTTGTAGTTAAGCTAAACTTGCCTTGTAGTGCATGGTTGAGGGATTTGAACATCAGCCAACTTCAGATTGAGCTGCCTAACACTGCTCACTGTCAGAGCCTGCTTTGACTTGTATTAAATGGAAGCTAAATGAGAAAAAAAGGCTTGGCCAACACTTGATATGTGAATGAAGGTTATGGATGAACTACATTTTGTGTCTAAAATAGATACAGCGTGTAGATACAGGCCCTTCGGCCCACCGAGTCCGTGCTGACCGGCGGACAACCTGTACACTAACACTATCCTACACACACTAGGGACAATTTACAATTTTTACCGAAGCCAATTAACCTGCAAACTTGGAGTGCGGGAGGAAACTGGAGATCCCGGAGAAAAACCCACGCAGGTCACGGGGAGAACGTGCAAACTCCGTGCAGACAGCACCCGTAGTCGGGATGGAACCCGGGTCTCTGGCGCTGTAAGGCAGCAACTCTACCGCTGCGCCACCGTGCCGCCCTAGCGCTGTTCCTGCCCTGTTCCCTTGGCAACTTTAGTCTGCAGCCCATTGTATAATATCCAAGGCTGTGCTGATAGATGGCAAAGAACATTCACACCACAGAGGGTGTTAGGCAGTAATGACAAGGAAAGTTAGCTATCACCCCTTGTATTCAAATGCATTGCTGTCTCTGAATCCAACTCTAGCAATCAAAGCTATCACAAAATGCTGGAGTAACTCAGCGGGCCAGGCAGCATCTCAGGAGAGAAGGAATGGGTGACGTTTCGGGTCGAGACCCTTCTTCAGACTCAGTCCTTCAGCCCAAACTGCCCCTGCTAGCCCACTCGCTCCATCTACGCCAGTCATAGAGTGTTACAGCACGGAAACTGGCCCTTCGGCCCACCCAGTCCTGCGATCCCCAAACACTAATGCTATCCTACACACTAGGGACAATTTTCCACTTATACCAATCAAATTTACTTACAAACCTGTACGAATGGATCGACTGGGCTTATGTTCACTGGAATTTAGAAGGATAAGAGGGGATCTTAAGGAAATATATACAATTCTTAAAGTAACTCAGCAGGTCAGGCAGCATCTCAGGCAGCAGATGCTGCCTGACCTGCTGAGTTACTCCATCATTTTGTGAAATAAATACCTCTGATTTGTACCAGCATCTGCAGTTATTTTCTTATACAATTCTTAAAGGATGGACAGGCTAGAAGCAGGAAAAATATTCCTGATGTTGGGGGAGTCCAGAACCAGGGGTCACAGTGTAAGAATAAGGGGGAGGCCATTTTGGACTGAGAAGAGGAAAAACCTTTTCACCCAGAGAGTTGTGAATCTGTGGAATTCTCTGCCACAGAAGGCAGTGGAGGCCAATGCACAGGATGTTTTCAAGAGAGAGTTAGATATGGCTCTTCGGGCTAACGGAATCAAGGGATATGGGGAGAAAGCAGGAACGGGGTACTGATTTAGGATGATCAGCCATGATCATTTTGAATGGCGGTGCTGGCTTGATGGCCTACTCCTGCACCTATTTTCTATGTTTCTACGTCTTTTTGAGTGTGGGAGGAAACAGGAGAAGCCCGACGCAAGTCACAGGCAGAACGTGCAAACTCCATGCAGACAGGAGTCAGGATCGAACCCGAGTCCCTGGCACTGTGAGGCAGCAACTCTACCGCTGCGCCACCATGTTCCAACAGCACCAGGAGAAGTCCTTCTGATCAGTGGTGGCACAGCCAATGGCATCCACAATACCATCCGCCATTAGAAATTCATCGATCAGATCTGGAATGTGGAAACTTAAAAGCATTTAGTGTTTCAACTCTTGCCTTTTGTCTAGCTGAAAAGCAGACTCCCGAGATTTCCGAATGGAAATTTATTTCCGAAGAGAAGCTTCCTTCCCATGGGGTCGGAGTGAGACGTTGGCAGACAGGCGGATGCATCAGTCAGTTCCCTGTTAATAGCTTCTGCTGTTGATGACGAGTTGTAGTGAGGGAGCCTTAGTGTTATATTTATGTCTCCCACCATCAAATGCTTCTCTCTGTAATCAGATTGCTTTTGGTTTTTTAGATTAGTTTCGTTTCGTTTAGAGATACAGCGTGGAAACAGGCCCTTTGGCCCATCGAGGCCGCACCGACCAGCGATCCCCACACACTAGCACTGTCCTACACACACTAGGGACAATTTAGAATTTTACCAAAGCCAATCAACCTGCAATCCTGTACTTCTTTGGAGTGTGGGAGGAAACCGGAGCACCTGGTGAAAACCCACGCAGTCAGAGGGAGAACATAACATAGAAACATAGAAAATAGATGCAGGAAGAAGCCACTTGGCCCTTCGAGCCAGCACCACCATGCATTGTGATCATGGCTGATCATCCACAATCAGTAACCTGTGCCCATATCCTTTGATTCCACTAGCCCCTGGAGCTCTATCTAACTCTCTTTTAAGTTCATCCAGTGAATTGGCCTCCACTGCCCTCTGTGGCAGCGAATTCCACAAATTCACAACTCTCTGGGTGAAAATGTTTCTTATCATCTCAGTTTTAAATGGCCTTCCCTTTATTCTTAGACTGTGGCCCCTGGTTCTGGACTCCCCCAACATTGGGAACATCTTTCCTGCATCTAGCTTGTCCAGTCATAGAGTCATAGAGTCCTACAGCACAGAAAGAGGCCCTTCGGCCCATCGTGTCCGTGCCGCCCGTTACCAAACACAGTCTAATTTTAATCCCATTTTTCCGCATTTGGAAATTATAATTTCTAATTTATTATTTATAATTTATAATTTTGTACGTCTCTATAAGATGCCCTCTCATCCTTCTAAACTCCAGTGAATACAAGCCCAGTCTTTCCAATCTTTCCTGATATGACAGCCCCGCCATCCCAATGTACAAACTCCACACAGAGAGCACTCATGGCAGGCATCAAACGCAGGTGTCTAGCGTTGTAAGGCAGCAACTCTACCGCTGTGTCACTGTGTGCCATCATACTACTTGAGTTCTAAGTAGATTTACCTCTTATAAGTTCATAAGTTCTTGGAGCAGAATTAGGCTATTTGGCCCATTAAGTCTACTCCGCCATTCAATCATGGCTGATCTATCTCTCCCTCCCAACCCCATTCTCCTGCCTTCTCCCCATAACCCCTGACACCCGTGCTAATCAATAATCGATCAATCTCCGCCTTACAAATATCCACAGTCGTAGCCTCCACAGCCGTCTGTGCAAAGAATTCCACAGATTCACCACCCTCTGACTAAAGAAATTCCTCCTCATCTCCTTACTAAAGGTACGACATTTTATTCTTTGGCCATATTCCACTGAAGGACTACAGCAAAATTGCTCTTCGTAGAAGCAAGGAATTGCAGATGCTGCTTTACCAAGAAAAGACCAAAGTGCTGGAGTAACTCAGCAGGTCAGGCAGCATCTCTGAAGAACATGGATAGGTGATGTTTCAGGTTGGGACCCTACATCACACACCAGAAAGAATATCGTACTCTTGGTATTTGCAGATGGCTTTGCATAATTTGATGCAACTCATTGATTCCACAGCTGCACACTGGGGACAGTTTACAATTCAAAGAAGCCAGTTAATCTACAAAGCTGCACGACTTTGGAGTGTGGGATGAACCCAGAGCACCTGGAGAAAACCCACACGGTCAAGGGGAAAATGTACAAACTTTGTACAGACAGCACCCGTAGTCAGGATGGAACCCGGGCCTCTGGCTACTGCTGTGCCACCTTACTCTTGAGAAGCCAGTGATGAGTTAACTTCTTAAACTTCACCAGCAGTTACATCATTGGATTGAATGAATGATTCGATCATGATGGTTATTTCACATGGGGATAAGATCCCTTTTAGCCGATAGTTGCATTTAAGAGGCTTTTAGGTAGGCACGTGGATACACAGGGAATAGAGGGATATGGATCACATTCAGACAGAGGAGATTAGTTCAACTTGGCATCATATTGAGCACAGATTTTGTAGGCCAAAGAGACTGTGCAGCACCCTCTCCTCCCCCCTCTCCTATCCCTCCCTCCTCCCTCCTCCCTCCTCCCCTCTCCCCCTCCACCCCCCTCCACTCTCCCCTCCCCCCCTTCCACTCCCCCCCACTCCACCCCCCTTATCCTCCCTCCTCCCCCCTCATCCTCTCCTATCCCTCCCTCCTCCCTCCTCCCCCCTCCCTCCTCCCCTCTCCCCCTCCACCCCCCCTCCCCTCTCCCCTCCCCCCCTTCCACTCCCCCCCCCTTATCCTCCCTCCCTCCCTCTCCCCCTCCCCCTTCCCCCCCCCCCCCCCCCCTCCATCCCTAGGAGATAGATTTAAACTTTAAAATGTCAATAACTCTAAAAATATAACACCGATTTCAATGGAACTTCTCCCATTAGCACCAAAGGGACGACGGTGAGTAAGGTGGGCCTAAAATTGTCGCGCTATCGTGTACCGTTTTGGCTGTAGTTCAGGAACAAACAAACAAACAAACGAGAGTTTTAGTGTATAGATAATAATAGCATCTATTTAACGTTGAACAAGTTTAGCTGTTGCGTTACGGAACCGGGTGGCACGGTGGCGCAGCGGTAGAGTTGCTGCCTCACAGCGCCGGAGACCCGGGTTCCATCCTGACTACGGGTGCTGTCTGTACGGAGTTTGTACGTTCTCCCCGTGACCTGTGTGGGTTTTCTCGAATGAGAGAGCAGGAGAAGCCAAGCTCACTTGTGCCATTTAATTACATCTTGGCTGAACTGCAACTCACTCCAATAAACCTGCCTCAAGCCATCTCCATTTGCACCCTTGCCAAGCAGAATCAGTCGGAGTTTTACAATGTTTGGTTATCAGGCTCAAAGAAATTACAGCGAATTGTGGATATAGCCCAGACCAACCTCATAAGTTCATATTCATAAGTGATAGGAGCAGAATTGGGCCATTCTGCCCATCAAGTCTACTCCTCCATTCATGGCTGATCTATCTAAACCCATATAACCCGTATTAATCAAGAATCTATCTCTGGAATCTTTATCAATGGAACCTCCCTCCAATTGACTATTTACACTTCAGGCTATAGGTGATTACAAGATTACAATCAGGCCATCCACAGTCAACAGATACAGGATAAAAGTAATAAAGTTTAGTGCAAGATGAAATCCAGTAAAGTCCGATTAAAGATAATCTGAGGGGCTTCAATGAGGTTGATGTCGGAAAATAACTGCTGGAGGAACAGCACCTCATATTTCGCTTGGGCAGCTTGCCGCCCAGTGGTATGAACATTGACTTCTCCAACTTTAGATAGTTCCACTGTCCCTCTCTTCCCCTCCCCCTTTCCCAGTTCTCCCTCTGTCTTCCTGTCTCCACCTATATCCTTCCTTTGTCCCGCCCCCCTGATATCAGTCTGAAGAAGGGTCTCGACTGAAAACGTCACCCATTCCTTCTCTCCTGAGATGCTGCCTGACCTGCTGAGTTACTCCAGCATTTTGTGATACCTTTGTGATACATTCAATGAGGTTGATGGTAGTTCAGGACCGCTCTCTAGTTGTTGAGAGGATGGTTCAGTTGCCTGATAACAGTTGGGAAGAAGCTGTCCCTGAATCTGGAGGTGTGCATTTTCACACTTCTGTACCTCTTGCCTGTTGGGAGAGGGGAGAAGAGGTTCCTTGATTATGCTGCTGGCCTTGCCGAGGCAGCGTGAAGTGTTGATGGGGACAATGGTCTTGATTGCGAGTTTCCTGTTCTTCCATACCCACTTGGTTAGCCTCCTGAAGGCAATTGCTGCCTTTCCTATGTGTGGATTGATTTAAAGGGCCAAGACTCAAGAGTATTTTATTGTCATATGTTCCAGATAGAACAACAAAATTCTTACTAGCAGCAACACAACAGAATATGTAAACATCGTGGACTGTAAACAATATAATAAACGAGAAAAGAAAAGTTGTGTGTATATATATATATATATCACACAGACACACACACACACATATATATATATGTATGTATGTATATATATATATATAGAAACATAGAAACATAGAAAATAGGTGCAGGAGTAGGCCATTCGGCCCTTTGAGCCTGCACCGCCATTCAATATGATCATGGCTGATCATCCAGCTCAGTAACCTGTACCTGCCTTCTCTCCATACCCCCTGATCCCTTTAGCCATAAGGGCCACATCTAACTCCCTCTTAAAGATAGCCAATGAACTGGCCTCAACTACCTTCTGCGGCAGAGAATTCCACAGACTCACCACTCTCTGTGCGAAGAAATGTTTTCTCATCTCGGTCCTAAAAGATTTCCCCCTTATCCTTAAGCTGTGACCCCTAGTTCTGGACTCCCCCAACATTGGGGACAATCTTCCCGCATCTAGCCTCTCCAACCCCTTAAGAATTTTATATGTTTCTATAAGATCCCCCCTCAGTCTTCTAAATTCCAGCGAGTACAAGCCTAGTCTATCCAGTCTTTCTTCATATGAAAGTCCCGCCATCGCAGGGATCAATCTGGTGAACCTTCTCTGTACTCCCTCTAAGGCAAGAACGTCTTTCCTCAGATTAGGAGACCAAAACTGCACACAATACTCCAGGTGCGGTCTCACCAATGCACTGTACAACTGCAGTAGAACCTCCCTGCTCCTAAACTCAAATCCTCTTACTATGAATGCCAACATACCATGACTATCTTTGGTTTTAACCAGCATCTGCAGTTGCTTCCTACGCAATTCGTCTCCGTGTTCAGTTCCTCGTTAGCGATAGTTTACAAAGAATACATTTAAAGTTATGCACAACTTTCTTTTTTTGGATGAAGATAACAGCTGAAATTAGCCTTCCAAATCTTGAAGCACGATGGCTGGTAAATGAGATCAGTGTTCTCACAGTTCGCCCATCATTCACTTCCTGGGGGAAGATTGTCCTCGAGCTTAGATCTCATTTTCCTCCCATTACTTCCTCAAGTGCTGACTACTTAACGAACAGGAATGTTGGCGTGGAGCAATTACAACCCACATAGCTTCATTTGGAAAAAAGCCAGCCCGCCAGACAGCCACACGCAGGTGAACAGAATGCTGCACTGCATCACGTTCAGATGTTAACGGCTGGACTGAGGAAAGCAAGGCCCCCAAGCTATTTGTATTTATGATTTTAATAAACTTTAAGCCATGTGTGACTCCATAGGAAATTTACTGGATAGTTCTTGTGAGGTTGGAGGCACAAGGAACTAAAAATGCTGGAATCCTGAGCATAAGGCAAAGTGCTTGAGGAACTCAGCGGGTCATAAGGAATAGAATTAGGCCATTCGGCCCATCAAGTCTACTCCGCCATTCAATCATGGCTGATCTATCTATCCCTCTTAACCCCATTCTCCTGCCTTCTCTGACACCCGTACTAATCAAGAATCTATCTAGCTCTGCCTTAAAAATATCCACTGACGGCATCCACAGCCTTCTGTGGCAAAGAATTCCACAGATTCACCGCCCTCTGATGAAGGAAATTTCTCTTCATCTCTAGATCGAGCTCTTAAGGATAGCGGAGTCAGGGGGTATGGGGAGAAGGCAGGAACGGGGTACTGATTGAGAATGATCAGCCAAGATCACATTGAATGGCGGTGGTGGCTCGAAGGGCTGAATGGCCTCCTCCTGCACCTATTGTCTAGTGTCTATTGTCTAATGTCCTTCCTAAAAGAGCGCCCTTTAATTCTGAAGTGCCTGACCCATTTCCAAAGATGTACAGGTTTGGAGGTTAATTGGCTTTGGTAAAAATTGTAAATTGTCCCAGGGGTGCAGGGTAGTGCTAGTGTGTGGGGATTGCTGGTCGGCATGAACTTGATGGGCTGAAGGACCTGTTTCTGCTCTGTATCTCTAAACTAAACTGATCCTTAGAGGAAATGCCCTTTGTCCAACCATCTACCTATCAAAAAACCTCACTCACCTGTATCCACCTATCACTCACCAGGCTTTGACCTACCCCTTCCCTCTTCTCAATAGACAATAGACAATAGACAATAGGTGCAGGAGTAGGCCATTCGGCCCTTCGAGCCAGCACCGCCATTCAATGTGATCATGGCTGATCATTCTCAATCAGTACCCCGTTCCTGCCTTCTCCCCATACCCCCTGACTCCGCTATCCTTAAGAGCTCTTCTCCCTTCCACTCACCCCCCCCTCCCCCTACCACCACCACAATCAGTCTGAAGAAGGGTCCCAACCCGAAACATCACCTGTCCATGTTCTCCAGAAATGCTGTTGACCTGCTGAGTTACTCCAACACTTTGTGTCTTTTTATTGTCAACCAACATCTGCAGTTCCTTGTAAGTACAATCCTAGATCCTTACTACTCTTGAAGTCCGTTTTGGTTCCACTGTTGAATAGCAAGGCTTTCATTCTCAGTTTGTGGCCTTTAGATCTTGATTTTTCCTCAAAATTTCTTGGTTTCTAACCTCTTCTCAACTCCAGCGCGTGCAGGCCCAGTGCCAACAAACGCTCATCATAGGTTAACGATGATTACAATCAATCCATTTGCAGTGTATAGATACATAGAACTAGACATGGATACATACAATAAAATCAAGGAACTGCAGGTGCTGGATTACATAAAAGGATGCAAAGTTCCGGAGTAACTCAGAAGGCCAGGCGGCATCTCTGGAGAACATGGATGGGTGGTGTTTCAGGTCGGGACCCTTCTTCAGACAGTCAAATAAGCTATTTGCCCCTTATAACCTGCTCGATCGTTCAATACGACTATGGCTGCTCATTTGAAATCAGTCCCCTGTTCCAGTTTAACGCTCCATCTCCCTAGATCCCTCTACCCCTTAGAATAATATCATATCATATCATATCATATCATATATATACAGCCGGAAACAGGCCTTTTCGGCCCTCCAAGTCCGTGCCGCCCAGCGATCCCCGTACATTAACACTATCCTACACCCACTAGGGACAATTTTTACATTTACCCAGCCAATTAACCTACAAACCTGTACGTCTTTGGAGTGTGGGAGGAAACCGAAGATCTCGGAGAAAACCCACGCAGGTCACGGGGAGAACGTACAAACTCCTTACAGTGCAGCACCCGTAGTCAGGATCGAACCTGAGTCTCCGGCGCTGCATTCGCTGTAAAGCAGCAACTCTACCGCTGCGCCACCGTGCAGGAATATCGACAGGAAAGTCCATTGAGGCATCAGAGCATCAGAGCATCAGAGCATCAGAGCATCTTTTTTGGACTGTTTCCCTTGAAGTATGTTTTGTTGCATGAAAGGACTATTTTATTTGCTTCCGTTTGAACTCCACATTGAAGGAGAAATGGGTTAAAAATTTGAACTTAAAATTCTAGGACTCACTGAAGATTTAGCCTGTAAACAGTATTAGTTATTCCAGCTGTGTCCAACAAATAAAGATTCTGTGAAATTGTAATCTTCGCTGATTTAAGGCAATCAATATCATTCAGAGCTCCTCAGAAATGTATCAGTTGTTGTGCTTACTTTCTTCTGAATTTCAGCCTTTGAATGTAAATAGAATCACGGCCTATTGCATTTGGTAAGAAGGCGAAATCCTCAATCTCCCAAACCAGTGAAAATCCACATGGCTGTTTTGTCCTTTTACCATTTTGAGAAGTCCAGCGGTAGAGTTGCTGCTTTACAGCGAATGCAGCGCCGGAGACTCAGGTTCGATCCTGACCACGGGTGCTGCACTGTAAGGAGTTTGTACGTTCTCCCCGTGACCTGCGTGGGTTTTCTCCGAGATCTTCGGTTTCCTCCCACACTCCAAAGACGTACAGGTATGTAGGTTAATTGGCTGGGTAAATGTAAAAATTGTCCCTAGTGGGGTGTAGGATAGTGTTAATGTACGGGGATCGCTGGGCGGCACGGACTTGGTGGGCCGAAAAGGCCTGTTTCCGGCTGTATATATATGATATGATTATTCCCCATGCAGTTCTTTGTGACACTTTAAGCTTCCAAGGGCAGTAACATAAGTTGTAGTACGTTTCTGGCCAATTTATGTGCTCAACCTTCATGGAAACTCACACTGAGATGTTTCTGGCCTCCAATAGTTTAATTCAGTTTAGAGATGCGGCGTGGAAACAAGGCCCTTCGGCCCACCGACCAGTCCACTCCGACTAGCGTTCCCCACAGATCCCCGTAATCGAGAACCAGAGGACAAAGGTTTAAGGTGAGAGGGGGAAAGATTTAATAGGAACCTGGGGAGTAGCGTTTTCACACAAAGGGTGGTGGGTGTATGGAATGAGCTGGATGTAGTTGAGGCAGGTGCAATCGCAATGTTTAAGAAACATTTGGACAGATACATGGAATGGCCAGATTTAGAGGGAAATGGGCCAAAAGCAGGCAGGTGAGACTGGTGTCAATGGGCCATGTTGGTTGGGGTGATTAAGTTGCTCTGTTTCCGCGCTGTATAACTCTGTGACACTGTAATCCAATGACTCTAAGTGGTTAATACTTGCGCTAGGATACTCTAATCTGCACTGACTGTAGAGGTTTTCATCTCATTGCAGTGAGAATATAACAAATCTCCAAGCCTTTAAATCAAGGTTCAATAAATGTTTCCAGGCTAAATAGAGTCGGACTTTTGCTTATCACAAGATCCATTTCCACTTCCCAATGGTACGGTGTTGCAAATCTATCGGGCTCCCCTCTTTCATCACATCCCTACCCCCCCTAATGGAAAACGTCCAAGACTGTTAACAGTCTTGCTATTGAGGGCGTGCAGCGTAGGTTTACTAGGTTAATTCCAGGAATGGCGGGACTATCATATGTTGAAAGACTGGAGCGACTAGGCTTGTATACACTGGAATTTAGAAGGATGAGAGGGGATCTTATCGAAACGTATAAGATTATTAAGGGGTTGGACACATTAGAGGCTGGAAACATATTCCCAATGTTGGGGGAGTCCAGAACCAGGGGCCCACACACAGTTTAAGAATAAGGGGTAGGCCATTTAGAACAGAGATGAGGAAAAACTTTTTCAGTCAGAGAGTTGAGAATCTGTGGAATTCTCTGCCTCAGAGGGCAGTGGAGGCTAATTCTCTGAATACATTCAAGAGAGAGCTAGATAGAGCTCTTAAGGATAGCGGAGTCAGGGGGTATGGGGAGAAAGCAGGAACGGGGTACTGATTGAGAATGATCAGCCATGATCACATTGAATGGCGGTGCTGGCTCGAAGGGCCGAATGGCCTCCTCCTGCACCTATTGTCTATTGTCTATAACATCTGAAGGCTTTAATGCAGTCAAGTATCTGCTATTGCTTGAGGCTCCTGTGTGAAACGATACGATATGATACGATAAGATAGAACTTTATTTATCCTAGGAGGGAAATTGATTGGCCAACAATCATAAAACACAAGATACATGAAACATGAAATTAAAGTGATGAGTGGGAAAGATTGGGGATGTGCAAAGATTTGGGGGGGGGTGAGGGGGAATGGAGTCAGTCTCAGTCTACCCCATGACTGAAGGGGGAGGAGTTGTACAGTTTGATAGCCACGGGGAAAATGGATCTCCTGTGCTGCATCTTGGTGGAACCAGTCTGTTGCTGAAGGTGCTTCTCAGGTTGACCAGTGTGTCATGGAGAGGGTGAGCTGTATTGTCCAGGATGATCCGCAGTTTGAGGAGCATCCTCCCCTCCAAGACCACCTCCCATCAATCCAACTCCACCCCCAGGACAAAGCTAGCCTTCCTGGTGGGCTTGTTGATCCTGTTGGCGTCCGCGGCCTTCGCCCTGCTGCCCCAGCACATGGTAACGAAGAGGTTGGCACTGGCTACCACCGGTTGGTAGAACATCTGCAGCAACTCACTGCAGACGTTGAAGGCGCGGAGCCTTCTCAAAAAGTACAGCCGGCTCCGTCCCTTCTTGTACCTCTCCAGCATGGGTGGCACGGTGGCACAGCGGTAGAGTTGCTGCCTTACAGCGAATGCAGCGCCGGAGACTCAGGTTCGATCCTGACTACAGGCGCCGTCTGTACGGAGTTTGTACTTTCTCCCCGTGACTGAGTAGGTTTTTGTCCGAGATCTTCGGTTTCCTCCCACACTCCAAAGACGTACAGGTGTGTAGGTTAATTGACTGGGTAATATGTAAAAATTGTCCCTAGTGTGTGTAGGATAGTGTTAATGTGCGGGGATCGCTGGGCAGCACGGACTCGGTGGGCCGAAGGGCCTGTTTCCGCGCTGTATCTCTAAATAAATCTAAATTCCTGCACCAGTCCAGTTTACTGTCCATGTACACTGGGAGCCAGAGAGCAGGAGTTATCATTATTTACTCACAAGGAACTGCAGATGCAGGTTTACTATAAAAAAAAGATACAAAGTGCTGGAGTAATCAAACGGTCAGGCAGCATCTCTAGAGACCATGGAAAGGCAACAGATAGGCACAAAAAGCTGGAGTAACTCAGCAGGTCGGACAGCATCTCTGGAGAAAAGGAATAGGTGACATTTTGCGTTTAGCCCCCTCTTCAGGCTGAGAGTTAGGGGAGAGGGAAACTAGAGTTTAGACTGCAGTTCCTTCCTACACATTTAGTCTGCTTCACCAGAGATCTCCTCCAGAGATGCTGCCTGTCCCATTGAGTTACTCCAGCATTTTGTGTCTATCTTCGGTGTAAACCAGCATCTGCAGTTCCTTCCTGCACATATGGATAGGCGACATTTTGGATCAGTGCCCTTCTTCAGACTAATTGTAAAAGGGGGGCAGGAGATGTCTTAATTCTCACCTCTGGGTAGGAATAGCAGCACATTTCCAGGTGATCTAAATAATGACTGATCAATACTGCTCTCTGCATTCAGTCCACAGTCAGTGGAGGATTTACAACCCTGCATTTTAATTTTGCTAACAAACCTATTGATCAGATAATATGTATTTAGTGACTTTGTCTATTAGGTAAATATTGGTGAGAATCCAATGGATATTTGTCAACAGTCCCTTGACCTTGAAATTGGTGAACACTGTTTAAAGTTACAACTTCAGTTGAGTTGAGTTGAGTTGAGTTAAGTTGAGTTGAGTTGAGTTGAGTTGAGTTGAGTTGGGTTGAGTTGAGTTGAATTGAGTTGAGTTGGGTTGGGTTGAGTTGAGTTGAGTTGAGTTGAGTTGGGCTGGGTTGAGTTGAGTTGGGTTGAGTTGAGTTGAGTTGAGCTGAGTTGAGTTGAGTTGAGTTGAGTTGAGCTGGGTTGGGTTGAGTTGGGTTGGGTTGATTTGATTTGAGTTGCGTTGAGTTGAGTTGGGTTGAGTTGAGTTGAGCTGGGTTGGGTTGAGTTGGGTTGGGTTGGGTTGGGTTGATTTGATTTGAGTTGGGTTGGGTTGGGTTGAGTTGAGTTGGGTTGGGTTGGGTTGAGTTGGGTTGAGTTGAGTTGAGTTGAGTTGTGTTGGGTTGAGTTGGGTTGAGTTGAGTTGAGTTGGGTTGAGTTGAGTTGGGTTGAGTTGAGCTGGGTTGGGTTGAGTTGGGTTGGGTTGATTTGATTTGAGTTGGGTTGGGTTGGGTTGAGTTGAGTTGGGTTGGGTTGGGTTGAGTTGAGTTGGGTTGAGTTGAGTTGAGTTGAGTTGAGTTGGGTTGGGTTGAGTTGGGTTGAGTTGAGTTGAGTTGAGTTGAGTTTAGTTTAGAGATACAGCTTGGAAACAACTGTATCTAACTACCCTATTAACACTACCCTACACACTAGGGACAACTTTACATCTATACAGCACAGGAATGGGTCCATCAGCCCACAATGCTTGTGCCGAACATGATGACAAGTTAACCTAATCTCATTTGCCTGTACATGATCCATATCCCTCTATTCCCTGCACTTCCTTGTGCCTATCGAAAAGCCTCTTAAACACCACTATTGTATCTGCCTCCACCAGCAACCCTGGCAATGCCTTCCAGGCCCCCACCACCCTCTGTGTAAAAGATCTTTGCCCACTGACTCCACCTCACCCGTACACTAGTTCTATCCTGCACGACAAGAACAATTTACAGAAGCTAATTAACCTACAAACCAGCACGTCTTTGGAGTGTGGGAGGAAACCGGAGCGCCCGGAGGAAACCCACGCAGGTACCACGGGGAGAACGTACAAATTCCTCACAGAGAGCAGGATTGAACGCGGGTCAGGATTAAACCCGGATCTCTGGCACTAAGGCAGCAACTCTACCATTGCACCACTGTGCCACCCTATTTAATTACATAGAAACATAGAAACATAGAAAATAGGTGCAGGAGTAGGCCATTCGGCCCTTCGAGCCTGCACCGCCATTCAATATGATCATGGCTGATCATCCAGCTCAGTAACCTGTACCTGCCTTCTCTCCATACCCCCCGATCCCTTTAGCAAAAAGGGCCACATCTAACTCCCTCTTAAATATAGCCAATGAACTGGCCTCAACTACCTTCTGTGGCAGAGAATTCCACAGACTCACCACTCTCTGTGTGAAGAAATGTTTTCTCATCTCGGTCCTAAAAGACTTCCCCCTTATCCTTAAGCTGTGACCCCTGGTTCTGGACTTCCCCAACATCGGGAACAATCTTCCCGCATCTAGCCTCTCCAACCCCTTAAGAATTTTGTATGTTTCTATAAGATCCCCCCTCAGTCTTCTAAATTCCAGTGAGTACAAGCCCAGTCTATCCAGTCTTTCTTCATATGAAAGTCCCGCCATCCCAGGGCGGAACTTTCTCTTTATTCTCTTTCTGGAAGAAAATTTGATGTTCACCCAAGCTTTCATTACGACGTAAAGTGTTTTCTTAGTTTGATGCCATATAATTACTAAAGAATGTGAAATGATTAAAAAAAAGATTGACTGGAACCTGGTGGCGAAGAGTCTTTAGGGTATTTTCACCCAGATGCTAAAGAACGTGAGTATCATTCTTTATCAACAAACTCGCCAATAGGAAATGATATTACATAATTCATAATGAAACATTAGTGAAATTAGCTTCATTGACTTTTTGAGATACTATACATCATAATTAAGATCACTAAAACCTTCCTTAATAGGGATAGATGCAATGAGTAGTCCTGGTGTCAATTTATCTTGTGTTTGAATCCAATTCCACTAATGTGATAAAGTCTTTGCTTCCTGTTGGAAACAATTCTCCAATAAACAACTTGGATGAAACAACAGAACAAATTTTCCTTGCCAGTATAAGATTTGAGAGTTAATATGAGAATTAGGAGAGAAATTTATTCTGATAGAGGAAGGGGCCTTTCGTTTAAGTTTAGTTTAGTTTGGAGATACAGCGCGGAAACAGGCCCCATATCTCACTGAGTCCACACCGACCAGCGATCCCCGCACCTTAACACAGTGGGGACAATTTACAATTTTACCACGGTGGCGCAGCGGTAGAGTTGCTGCCTTACAGCGAATGCAGCGCCGGAGACTCAGGTTCGATCCTGACTACGGGCGCCGTCTGTACGGAGTTTGTACGTTCTCCCCTGGACCTGCGTGGGTTTTCTCCGAGATCTTCGGTTTCCTCCCACACTCCAAAGACGTACAGGTATGTAGGTTAATTGACTGGGTAAATGTAAAAATTGTCCCTAGTGTGTGTAGGATAGTGTTAGTGTGCGGGGATCGCTGGGCGGCGCGGACCCGGTGGGCCAAAGGGCCTGTTTCCGCGCTGTATCTCTAAATCTAAAAAAAAATCTAAATCTTTGGAGTATTTGATTCATCCACTAGAATCGTACACAATACTTGGATAAAAGATTAACATGTGTGGCTATCGAAGATCCACTGTTTGCCTCCTATAAATAAACTACCTCTGCTTTCCAAGGGGTGGTGGCACGGTGGCGCAGCGGTAGAGTTGCTGCCTTACAGCGCCGGAGACCCGGGTTCAATCCTGACTACGGGCGCTGTCTGTACAGAGTTTGTACCTTCTCTATAGAAACGTATAAGATTATTAAGAGGTTGGACACGTTTGAGGCAGGAAACATGTTCCCAATGTTGGGGGAGTCCAGAACAAGGGGCCACAGTTTAAGAATAAGGGGTAGGCCATTTAGAACTGAGATGAGGAAAAACTTTTTCAGTCAGAGAGTTGTGAATCTGTGGAATTCTCTGCCTCAGAGGGCAGTGGAGGCCAATTCTCTGAATGCATTCAAGAGAGAGCTGGATAGAGCTCTTAAGGATAGCGGAGTCAGGGGGTATGGGGAGAAGGCAGGAACGGGGTACTGATTGAGAATGATCAACCTTGATCACATTGAATGGCGGTGCTGGCTCGAAGGGCCGAATGGTCTCCTCCTGCACCTATTGTCTATTGTCCTGGGCCTCCTCCATTGTCAACAAGCCTTGATCTTTCTCTCTGTACTAATTGCTCTGCAGTGCTCCGGATTTTGCCAAAACTCCTCTATTTTGGTTCCCCTTGTGATTACATCTCATCACATCTCTGGAAGCTGGAGAGAGTGCAGAGAAGATACAAGAGGCTGTTGCCAGGACTCGAGGGCCTGAACGTATAGGGTGGCACAGTGGCACAGCGGTAGAGTTGGCAGTATAACCCAGTTGCTGTCATCCTGCAGAAATAACTTTATTTATTCTCCCCATTATCAAATACCCTCCTTTGGATTTTACAACTCCATGCCAGGAGCAACTCACCAATTGGCCCATCAACCTGCGTTGAGATATGGGAGGAAACCCATGAGAACGTGCAAACTCCACACAGCCAGCACCCGAGGTCAGGATTGAACCCGGGTCTCTGGCGCTGTGAGACAGTCCCTCGAACACTACGCTGCCCCGAAAAACTTTGTACTTGTTCCCTCAGCTTTACACAAACCTTGTTGTGTAAAGGAGGCCCAGGACAGAAACCTTTTAGTTAGGTTAGAGATACAGCGCAGAAACAGGCCTTTCAGCCCACACTGAGTCCACATTGACCAGCGATCCTTGCACATTAACACTACCCCACACACACTAGAGGCAGTTTTACATTGACGACAAGCCAATTAACCTACAAACCTGCATGTCTTTGGAGTACGTCTTTTAACTTGATTTTAATTAATATGAATGTTTCAATTACACACTAAAAGATGAATATGTTCTAAAGTAAATGTATTTTTACTTTTTTTTTGCCAACCCTCTGTTTCCTGTCACTTAATTTCCTCGCCTGGTCAATAGACTGTCTTCGATTCCATAGAGTACAATTTTGGCCAGTCATCACCGATCAAATGTCTCCTTGAAATCAATGTAAATTCACCCATCAACACAATATTCCCGACTATAGTTGTTAGTCTGACTGTTCTATCATTCCCTGGTCTTCGTCTTTTAATAGTACTTGATAAAGGAACAGTTTCCAAATAGCAAGAAGGTTATAAGGTGCTGTTTCTCCAATTTGCGTTTAGACAATAGACAATAGACAATAGGTGCAGGAGTAGGCCATTCAGCCCTTCGAGCCAGCACCGCCATTCAATGCGATCATGGCTGATCACTCTCAATCAGTACCCCGTTCCTGCCTTCTCCCCATACCCCCTCACTCCGCTATCCTTAAGAGCTCTATCCAGCTCTCTCTTGAAAGCATCCACCGAACTGGCCTCCACTGCCTTCTGAGGCAGAGAATTCCACACCTGCACCAATCTCTGACTGAAAAAGTTCTTCCTCATCTCCGTTCTAAATGGCCTATCCCCTTATTCTTAAACTGTGGCCCCTTGTTCTGGACTCCCCCAACATTGGGAACATGTTTCCTGCCTCTAATGTGTCCAATCCCCTAATTATCTTATATGTTTCAATCTCATCCTTCTAAATTCCAGTGTGGCCTCACTGTGGCAATGGAGGAGGCCCAGCACAGTTCAGAAGCAGGTCTTTCAGCCCACTGAGTCCACACTCAGTTTCCAAATAGAGTTGCTGCCTCCCAACAACATTTCAAAGACACTTAGACGGGCATAGGGATAGGAAAGGTTTAGAGGGATATGGGCCAAATGCGGGCAGGTGAGACTAGTGTAGATGGCACATCCTGGTCCTCGCGCTGCCTCGCCCAGGCCAGCAGCATAATCAAGGACGAGTCGCACCCTAGCCTCGGCACGGTGGCGCGGCGGTAGAGTTGCTGCCTTACAGCGAATGCAGCACCGGAGACTCAGGTTCGATCCTGACTACGGGCGCCGTCTGTACGGAGTTTGTACGTTCTCCCCGTGACCTGCGTGGGTTTTCTCCGAGATCTTCGGGTTCCTCCCACACTCCAAAGACGTACAGGTATGTAGGTTAATTGACTGGGTAAAATGTAAAAATTGGCCCTAGTGTGTGTAGGATAGTGTTAATGTGCGGGGATCGCTGGGCGGCGCGGTCTCGGTGGGCCGAAGGGCCTGTTTCCGCGCTGTATCTCTAAATGTAAAAAAAATCTAAAATCTTCTCCCCTCTCCCATCGGGCAAAAGATATAGAAGTGTGAAAACGCACACCTCCAGATTAAGGGACAGTTTCTTCCCAGCTGTTATCAGGCAACTGAACCATCCTACCACAACCAGAGAGCAGTGCTGAACTACTATCTACCTCATTGGTGACCCTCAGACTGTCTTTGATTGAACTTTGCTGGCTTTATCTTGCACTAAACGTCATTCCCCTATTGTGTATCTGTGCACTGTAAAAGGCTCGTTTGTAATCACGTATTGTCTTTCCGCTGACTGGTTAGCACGCAACAAATGCTTTTCACTGTACCTCGGTACACGTGACAATAAACTGAACTGAAACTGAAACTGGTGCATGGATGTTGTTAAGTAGTTGTGTGCTGTATCTGAAACCACTGTTTGGGTTTCTTGGAGATTAAAATAAAAACTATGCACTAACTGAACTGGTTGACGTGGGCAAGATGGGCCGAAGGGCCTGTTTCCATGCTGTACGACCCTGTGCCTTTATGACTCTAACTCCAAGCAGGAGCTATAGATCTATCCAGAGCTGGTTTTAATGTGTATTGGATTTGTTTTTGATGCTGTCCCCATGAGCCTGGCTCAGATTATATTGCCTTACATTGCAAAAGAAGTGATGTTTCTTTGCTCTCAGTTTTTGTCCACAAGGATTTTATATCAACACCTATAACACTTTCAGAGCGCAAGGATTTGAAAAGATACTTCACAGACGGAATACTCATATCAAATCAATCCAAAGGGGACTGGTTTCTGCACAAAGAGGGAACGTGTACCATTTTAGATCATCCTATGAAATATATTGGGAATTTGACCAAGATAGCAATCTGTTTTAACTAATTGGATATTTCTGCTGAAATACGTGCTTAGTATAAAAGTTGAAAGAGTCAATTTAAAACCACGAAATAATAGAGAAATGAGAGGATACTTAATGTAATTGTGAAAATCTCATCCCTCAAATACTGGAAGCGATGTTGATCATGTTTTAGTGAGGAGGTGAACATGACAATCAGGGAGAGACAGAACAAATCCTGAATGCTAACTGATTGCGCACTTAAATAAGCTGCACAAGGAGCTTGTTAAGGCTTCTGAGGAGGCTTACAGTGGTTCTGGATTGAGTTTAGTTTAGTTTAGAGATACCGCACGGAAACAGGCCCTTCGGCCCACCGAGTCCACACCGACCAGCAGTCTTTCCTATAACATGGTGCCCAAAATGAACACAATACTCAAAACGTGGCCTCACCGACATCTTATATAACTGTAACGTAACCTCGCAACTTAAGTACAATACTCCGACTCTTCTTGATCAGTACGGGTGTCAGGGCTTAAGTGGTGAAGACAGGAGAATGGGGTTGAGAGGGATAGACAGGTCAGCCATGATTGAACGGGCGGAGTAGACAGGTTCACAAGTTATAGCAGTAGGATTAGGCCATTCGGCCCATCGAGTCCACTCCGCCATTCAATCATGGCTGATCTCTGCCTCCTAATCCCATTTTCCTGCCTTCTCCCCATAACCCTTGACACCCGTTCTAATCAAGAATTTGTCTATCTCTGTCTTAAAAATATCCACTGACGGCCTCCACAGCCCTCTGTGGCAATGAGCTCCACAGATTAACAACCCTCTGACTAAAGATATTTCGCCTCACCTCCTTTCTAAAAGAGCGCCCTTTAATTCTGAGGGTGCCCATCGAGACTTGATGGGCCGAATGGCCTTATTCTGCTCCTAGAACTTATGAACATGACTGACGAAGGCCAATGTGCCAGAAGGAGGTTAATGTTTTCTAGTCACTTTGATATCTGAACCCTTTCAGCTTACCATTTGTCCCTTAGCTATTTGGAACAGCTAAGCCATTGAACATATGTACATTGGTGTTCCAGTGATCTCTATAATCCACAAAACTACCTCATCACATCAAGTGTTATTAAGGTTCTTGAGTGGTTTAGTGCAGAGAGAGATTTTAATGCAGAAGAAAGTGGATCAACATTTGCTACACAGAGATGTTAGCTTAGTTTAGTTTCGTTTAGAGATACAGTGCGGAAACAGGCCCTTCGGCCTACCGAGTCCACACCGACCAGCGATCCCCACGCACAGGCACTATCGAGGAGAAGGCATGAAAATTGAGTTGAAAGGGACCTTTCACTGAGTTACTCTAGCACTCTGTATTTTGCTCAGGATTCCAGCATCTGCAGTTTAGTTTAATTTATTTTAATCCAGTTTAGTTTAGTTCAGTTTAGAGATGCAGCGCCTTTCGGCACTGACCAGCGATCCCTGCGCACTAGGGACAATTTACAATTACACCAAGCCAATTAGCCTACAAACCTGTACGTCTTTGGAGTGTGGGAGGAAACCGGAGGTCTTGGAGAAAACCTACGCGAACACAGAAAGAATGTACAAACTCCGTACAGACAGCACCCGTAGTCGGGATCGAACCCGGGCCTCCGGCGCTGCAAGCGCTGTAAGGCAGCAACTCTACCGCTGCGCCATCGTGCCGCTCTACAAGTTCTGGAGTGTTTTAGTGCAGAGAGAAATTTTAATGCAGAGGAAAGTGGGCCAAATATCTTTGCCTCACAGAGATATTAGCTTCTGGGGAATGAGGAACAAGGGGAAATAGATTAGGATCGCTCTGGCTCAAAGAGCCAGCACAAGAGGTCACCTTTAATGCTTCAGCTTGTCCATATTGTTGACCAGTCAATTCATCGACTCTCTTGTTGGAAGAGTGGGAAGAGCAGGGAGTGAGGGAGAAATAGGGGCATGGGCATGGTGGCGCAGAGGTAGAGTTGCTATCTTACAGCACCAGACGCCCAGGTTCGATCCTGACTACGGGTGTTGTCTATACGTTCTCCCAAGACCATGTGTGTTATCCCCAGCTGCTCCGGTTTCGTCCCACACTCCAAAGACGTGCAGGTTTGTAGGTTAATTGGCTTCGGTAAAACAATTGTAACCTACAAACCTGCACGCCTTTGGTGTATGTAGGTTAATTGGCTGGGTAAAATGTAAAAATTGTCCCTAGTGGGTGTAGGATAGTGTTAATGTACAGGGATCACTGGGCGGCACGGACTTGGAGGGCCGAAAAGGCCTGTTTCCGGCTGTATATATATGATATGATATGATATGATATGAGACCGGAGCACCCGGAGAAAACCCACGCAGGTCACGGGAAGAACTTACAAACTCGGTACAGACAGCAACCATAGTCAGGATTTAACCCAGGTCTCTTGCGCTGTAAGGTGGCAACTCTACCGCTGTGCCACTGTGCAGCCCAGATGACATACACATACTCACACACGCACACACACTTACAAGTTTGATTTGAGTATTCTGATTAATGATAGTCAGAAGTCTGAAATGTTCAAACAGCTCATTTTGTTGATTAATCTTCCAGCACATGGAATTTATCTTCTCCAGATGATTAATTAGGCGATAACCTCGCACTTCAGTGCACAAGGTAAAATCCATTGTAGGTGCAGCGTGAGGTGGGAATTATTGTCAGCGAATCGTGGAATTTAACATTTAATTTAAATCTCCATTTCTCATGACTGGGAGTCTGAAGAAGGGTCTCGACCCGAAACGTCGCCCATTCCTTCTCTCCTGAGATGCTGCCTGACCTGCTGAGTTACTCCAGCATTTTGTGGATAAGGGAGTCTTACATTAGTGAGTCGGTGTTTGGAAAGCCAGCCTTCGATCCATACTAATGTCTCTTGCCTCGAAATTCAATTGCAAAGTATCATTTTTTATCAGCTGCCTGGATTAGTTGGTATTAGCTGAACGGAGAGGTTGGATAAACTTAGATTGTTTTCTCTGGAGCATCGGAGTCTGAGGGGAGAACTAATAGAAGTGTATAAAATTATGAGAGGAATAAATAGGGTCATAGTCATAGTGTGGAAACAGGCCCTTCAGCCCAACTTGCCCACATGTCCCATCCACACGAGTCCCACTTGCCTGCGTATTCCCGATATCCCTTTAAACCTGTCCTATCCACGTCCATGTCTAATTGCTTCTTAAATGTTGCGATAGTCCCTGCCTCAACTACCTCCTCTGGCAGCTCGTTTCATACACCTGCCACCCTTTTTGTGTACAAAAGAAAATAAACCTCAGATTTATGTCAAATCTTTCCTCCTTCACCTTAAACCTATGTCCGCTGGTTCTCGATTCCCTTATTCTGGCCAAGAGACTCGATCTATTCATCTCATGATTTTGTGAACCTCTATAAGATTAGCAAATTTGCAGATGATACAAAGCTGGGTGGTAGTGTGAACTGTGAGGAAGATGCTATGAGGTTGCAGGGTGACTTGGCCAGGTTGTGTGAGTGGGCGGATGCATGGCAGATGCAGTTTAATGTGGATAAGTGTGAGGTTATCCACTTTGGTGGTAAGAATAGGAAGGCAGAGTATTATCTGAATGGTGTCAAGTTAGGAAAAGGGAACGTACAACGAGATCTGGGTGTCCTAGTGCACCAGTCACTGAAAGGAAGCATGCAGGTACAGCAGGCAGTGAAGAAAGCCAATGGAATGTTGGCCTTCATAACAAGAGGAGTTGAGTATAGGAGCAAAGAGGTCCTTCTGAAGTTGTACAGGCCCCTAGTGAGACCGCACCTGGAGTACTGTGTGCAGTTTTGGTCTCCAAATTTGAGGAAGGATATTCTTGCTATTGAGGGAGTGCAGCTTAGGTTTACTAGGTTAATTCCCGGAATGGCAGGACTGTCATATGTTCAAAGACTGGAGCGACTAGGCTTGTATACACTGGAATTTAGAAGGATGAGAGGGGATCTGATCGAAACGTATAAGATTATTAAGGGGTTGGACACATTAGAGGCAGGAAGCATGTTCCCAATGTTGGGGGAGTCCAGAACAAGGGGCCACAGTTTAAGAATAAGGGGTAGGCCATTTAGAACGGAGATGAAGAAAAACTTTTTCAGTTAGAGACTTGTGAATCTGTGGAATTCTCTGCCTCAGAAGGCAGTGGAGGCCAATTCTCTGAATGCATTCAAGAGAGAGCGAGATAGAGCTCTTAAGGATAGCGGAGTCAGGGGGTACGGGGAGAAGGCAGGAATGGGGTACTGATTGAGAATGATCAGCCATGATCACATTGAATGGCGGTGCTGGCTCGAAGGGCCAAATGG
The DNA here is from genome assembly GCF_053455715.1 of Rhinoraja longicauda. Taxonomy (NCBI): domain Eukaryota; kingdom Metazoa; phylum Chordata; class Chondrichthyes; order Rajiformes; family Arhynchobatidae; genus Rhinoraja; species Rhinoraja longicauda. The sequence goes on from NC_135989.1 coordinate 11,953,948, forward strand.
TCTCCTCCTGCACCTATTGTCTATTGTCTAAGTTCACTCCTCAGCCTCCTGAGCTCCAGTGAATAAAATCCTAGCCTGCTCAACCTCTCCCTATTGCTCAGACCATCGAGCAGAATTAGGCCATTCGGCCCGTCAAGTCTACTCCGGCATACAATCATGGCTGATCTATCTCTCCCTCCTAACCCCATTCTCCTGCCTTCTCCCCATAACCTCTGACACCCGTACTAATCAAGTATCTATCTATCTCTGCCTTAAAAATATCCATTGACTTGGCCTCCACAGTCGTCTGCGGCAAAGAATCCCACACATTCCTCAGACTCCCAGTCTGAAGAAGGGTCTCGACCCCAAACGTCACCCATTCCTTCTCTCCAGAGATGCTGCCTGACCCGCTGAGTTACTCCAGCGTTTTGTGTCTCTCCTCAATGACACATCTGCAGTACCTTCCTGCACGGTATGATAATGAGGTTGAGAGGGAAAGTTAGATCAGCCATGATTGAATGGCTGATGGGTAGACCCGATGGGCTGAATGGCCTAATTCTACCCCTAGTGACTTATGGACATGAATGTAATTGGGTTAGTTGATGGTCAGTGCGGACTCAGTGGACTGATGGGACTTTATCTGTGCTGCAACTCTCTAATATTCTAAATTATAATCCCGTGCATGACTGCTGTGGAAATTGAGTAGGAGACAGAAGCTTAATGGCCAGAAATGATGGATTGTCTATGTGGCGTGCGGTGAAATGATCTGGAAATGGTCATTGCTGTTTTTACTTTGAAGGGAAGAAAAATCATTTTCAGTTACAAATGCTACATCAAGACAGGAAGCAGTATAGAAACAGGCGTTTCTGCCCACAATGATACCAGGTTAATCTAATTTTGCGTCGAGACTGATGAAGTCGGAGACAGGAGGACTGGTCGGAGAACTGGGAAGGGGAGGGGAATGGGTTTGAAGAAGGTTCACGGCCCGAAACGTCACCCATTCCTTCTCTCCAGTGATGCTGCCTTCTCTCCAGAGATGCAACTCAACTCCAAACGCTGAGTTACCCCAGCTGTTTGTGCCTATCTTCGAGAGAGAGAGAGAGAGAGAGGAAAAGAAAGGGCTACATGAAATTAGAGAAGTCAATGATCATACCGCTGGGGTGTAAACTACCCCAGTGAAATATGACGTGCTGTTTCTACAATTTGTGCTGGGCCTCACTCTGACAATGGAGGAGGCCCAGGACAACAGACAATAGGTGCAGGAGGAGGCCATTCGGTCCTTCGAGCCTGTACGCACCGCCATTCAATGTCATCAAGGTTGATTATTCTCAATCAGTACCCCGTTCCTGCCTTCTCCCCGTACCCCCTGACTCCGCTATCCTTAAGAGCTCTATCCAGCTCTCTCTTGAATGCATTCAGAGAATTGGCCTCCACTGCCTTCTGAGGCAGAGAATTCCACAGATTCACAACTCTCTGACTGAAAAAGTTTTTCCTCATCTCAGTTCTAAATGGCCTACCCCTTATTCTTAAACTGTGGCCCCTTGTTCTGGACTCCCCCAACATTGGGAACATGTTTCCTGCCTCTAACGTGTCCAACCCCTTAATAATCTTATACGTTTCGATAAGATCTCCTCTCATCCTTCTAAATTCCAGTGTATACAAGCCTACAGGACAGAAAGGTCAGTGTGGGAATGGGAGGGGGATTATATTTCTCTCTCCATCCCATCCCCCTTCCCAGTTCTCCGACCAGCCTTTTACTGTCTCCGACTACATTCTATCTCTGTCCCGCCCCCCTCCCCAAGCATCAGTCTGAAGAAGGGTCTCGACCCGAAACGTCACCCATTCCTTCTCTCCAGAGATGCTGCCTGACCCGCTGAGTTACTCCAGCATTTTGTGTCCATCTTGGATTTAAACCAGCACCAGCAGTTCTTTCCTACACGAGAGACAGAGACGCTAATATAGAGAGAGATAGAACAAATGAATGGACGATGTGCTAAAATGTAACGATGGGAAAAGAAACAGGCCATTGTTAGCTGTGGGCTAGGTGAAAACGAGTTACAGACAACGAGACAACAGGACGACTTTGAAACTGGGACTATGACCAGGGAGGGGGAGGGACGGAGAGAGAGGGTTACTTGAGGTTGGAGAGTACAAAGCAACCTGCTGCCATGACTTAAATTGTAGCAAGGAACTGCAGATGCTGGTTTACACCAAAGATAGACACAAAATGCTGGAGTAACTCAGCGGGACAGGCAGCATCTGTGGAGAGCAGGAATGGGTGACGTTTGGGGTCGAGACCCTTCGTCAGACTTATCCCTTGCTAATGGTATGAATCATAACGATGCAAGGACACACAGGGGCTGTGGGGAGAAGGCAGGTGAATGGGGTTATGAGGGAGAGATAGATCAGCCATGATTGAATGGTGGGGTAGACTTGATGGGCCGAATGGCCTAATTCTACTCCTAACACGTATGACCTTATGAAACATCGCTAGTAATGTTCACTGGCGGAATTATTTCTAGCTTGGTGACCGGACAAGGAATCTCTGCCCAGCAACCTAATGTTGGCTGGCTCTCAGAACCTAAAGTGTTAAATACTCTCCTTGCTTCTCGCTTCGAATCCTTTCTGCTTTCTTGCTTGCTCTGGTTGACGTCAAGAACCGTGTGGAATGTGTTGTCGTCTGTGTGTGTGTGTGTGTTACTCAGAGAGAGAGAGAGAGAGAGAGGGAGAGGGATGTGATATGTGTTCAGTGCTGGATTGCATGGAAGGTATAAAATAAATCTCCAGGGTTGCTGCATTCATCTGACGGAGTGTCGAAGAGCTTTCAGTGTGTGAGTCCCCGGTACCCCAGCCTGATAAGACTGGTGGGCATGAGGCAAGAGTCAGGATGACTGTCCCCTTGTTGAAAATTGGAGCTGTGCTCAGTACCATGGCGATGGTGACCAACTGGATGTCACAGACCCTACCCACGCTCGTCGGGCTGAACGGCACTAAAATCACATCTGGAAACACGCAAAAAATAGTGAGTTCTGCTACTGCCAGCTCCAGTTATTAATATATATATATATATATATATATTTTTTTTTTGTTAAGTTAATCGTACGCTGCACTTTGAAACTCCATAAACCTGTTAAACAAAATAATCTGCGTTTGAAAACTAGGCTAGCAATCTTTGACTTTACAATTATTTGTGCTGCATTATTAATTTATTGGTAAATCACATTTTACTGACATCATAAACATTTGCAAATTCTGCAACAAGAAACCTTGTACATTCGGAGCATTGCTGATTAAAGTCTGAATGGATAAGAATCTTTTGTGCCAGAATTATCAAGGGTTTATGATATATATATATATATATATATCATCTCCTGAGATGCTGCCTGACCCGCTGAGTTACTCCAGCATTTTGTGATACCTTATATATATATATATATATATATGTGTGTGTATATACACACATATATATATACATATATACACACACACACATATATATATATATATATATATATATATATATATATATATATATATATATGTATATATATATAAGGTATTACAAAATGCTGGAGTAACTCAGCGGGTCAGGCAGCATCTCAGGAGAGAAGGAATGGGTGACGTTTCGGGTCGAGACCCTTCTTCAGACTGATATATATACACACATGTATATATATGTGTGTGTGTGTGTGTGTATGTGTGTAGGAAGGAACTGCAGATGCAGAAGACAGGCACAAAATGTTGGAGTAACTCAGCAGGACAGGCAGCATCTGTGGAGAGATGGGCAGCATCTCTGGGGAGAAAAACA
>NC_135989.1:11958234-12053234 GCF_053455715.1 Rhinoraja longicauda
CTCTCTTTCTCTCCATCTTTCTCTCCGTCTCTCCCCTCCCCCTTCAATGCTTGTCCAGTGCTCAGTATTTTATTTTCCCATTACTAATAACCCTTCTCTCTACATGCACTTTATCTTGCTTCCCATTGAACCTGCCTCTTCCTTACCAGTCAACTTTAAAATTATAATGAATCTGCAGATCAATGCACATGGAAAAAGAAATCAGATCATAATATTTAAGTAGCAGAGCCCGTAAACCGCGTCTGATTGATAAGACTTAGACTTGTGAGATTAAGATAACCACTCAATACTTTGATAACATTCTCGAGCCCCCTTTGGCTAATGGATATTGCAGAAACAGAGGACTGATGCTTTGTTTTTAAGATGAGTTTGAAACCAAGGACTTCAGTCCATTTGTAAATTGCTGGAGTAACTCAGCGGGACAGCAGCATCTCTGGAGGGAAAGAATGGGTGACGTTTCGGGTCAAGACCCTTCTTCAGAATCGAAAACGTCACCCAATCCCTCTCTCCAGAGATGCTGCCTGTCCCGCCTGAGTTACTCCGGCGTTTTGTGTCTATCTTCAGTTTAAACCAGCATCTGCTGTACCTCCCTACAGACTCAATTAATTTGCGTTTTGATTTAATCTTAACCTCATACAGCTGTACAGATGTGTAGGAATCTTAAGTGTTAGCCTTGGAAATGATTACAAGTTTTTACCAGTGATTTTGAAGTGTATGTGTTCTGAATTTCCTCTGTGTGTGAAGCAGAATAGATCTGTTGGAACAATAAAGATCTTGCTACGAAGATGAATGAAACAATATCCTCATTCACCTCCTCCGATGTTGACAACTCCTGACCTCTCTCAGTACTTCCAATCAGTCCTACGTTCCTCCATTCTTGGAAGAGCATACCTTTCACCATTTACGTTCTCTATGATACTCTCAGCTCTGTCATTCATTTTAATCTGCAATATTTTCCTGCCTATTCAGTGCTTACACATGCTCTCCTTTCTCTGGCTTTTGTGCTTAATTAGTCTGTCCTCTCCCTCTCCCTCTCCCCTCCTCCCTCTCCCTCTCCCTCTCCCTCTCCCTCTCCCTCTCCTCTCCCTCTCCCTCTCCCTCTCCCTCTCCTCTCCCTCTCCCTCTCCCTCTCCCTCTCCCTCTCCCTCTCCCTCTCCCTCTCCCTCTCCCTCTCCCTCCCTCCCCTCCCTCCCCTCCCTCCCTCCCTCCCTCCCTCCCTCCCTCCCCTCCTCCCTCCCTCCCTCCCTCCCTCCCTCCCTCCCTCCCTCCCTCTCCCCCCCTCTCCCCCTCTCCCTCTCCCTCTCCCTCTCCTCTCCCTCTCCCTCTCCCTCTCCCTCTCCCTCTCCCTCTCCCTCTCCCTCTCCCTCTCCCTCTCCCTCTCCCTCTCCCTCTCCCTCTCCCTCTCCCTCTCCCTCTCCCTCTCCCTCTCCCTCTCCCTCTCCCTCTCCCCCTCCCCCCTCTCTCCCCCCCCTCTCTCCCTCCCTCTCTCTCTCTCTCTCTCTCCCTCCTCTTGTCAATATTTCCCACAATTAGAATCGGAAGCCGTGTGCTCATGGGCTGGTGCCTGCCACTGAGATGGGAAATGTTATGGAAGGACAAACCTGAAAATAAAACTTTAAATAAAACCGTGAATAAATTCTCCATAATCACCCCACTAAATGCAATTTCCTGTGTGCAATGTTTAGAGAATCCGATAAGACAGAATAATAATGCAAATAAACCACTCAGCCACTCAGTCACACTGTGCGTTAGATTGATTCTTGCGTTAATATAAATCAGATTGAAAATGTTTAATTGATCCTAAAGAAAAAGATAATACGATATAAATCATTCACCCTTTTGAGTGAGGTGTAAATTAAAGTGATTTTCTTTTCTGTTGTCAATGTTCCCTTTATTGCTTCACCATGAGATATGTTTGGTCAAATTCTCTCTCTCCGTGAATGCAAATTAACATTATTTTTAATTCACTTTGGAATCTCCCCCATTCTTCATTCACTGCATTACCAGTAAATGGCAGCAGAGAGCAAGTATGAGTAGGGCCAGTGCTGAATCAAGATGAGCAGGAAGAAACTGCAGGTGACGGTTTAAAACCGAAGGTAGACACAAAGTGCTGGAGTAACTCAGCGGGACAGGCAGAGGGAAAGGGAACGGGTGACGTTTCGGGTCGAGATCCTTCTTCAGACTGAGAGTCGGGGTAAAGGGAAACGGGAGACATAGACGGTGATGTAGGGAGATGCAGAACGACGAATGAAAGATACGCAGAAATGTAACGATGATAAAGGAAACTGGCAGTTGTTCGCTGTTTGCTATGTGAGAACGAGAAGCTGGTGCGAATTGGGTGGGGGAGAGATGGAGAGAGAGGGAATGCGTTGGTTAGGATATTCCTTGCTATTGAGGGCGTGCAGCGTAGGTTCACTAGGTTAATTCCCGGAATGGCGGGACTTTCATATGTTGAAAGACTGGAGCGGCTAGGCTTGTATACACTGGAATTTAGAAGGATGAGAGGAGATCTTATCGAAACGTATACGATTATTAAGGGGTTGGACACGTTAGAGGCAGGAAACATGTTCCCAATGTTGGGGGAGTCCAGAACAAGGGGCCACAGTTTAAGAATAAGGGGTAGGCCATTTAGAACTGAGATGAGGAAAAACTTTTTCAGTCAGAGAGTTGTGAATCTGTGGAATTCTCTGCCTCAGAAGGCAGTGGAGGCCAATTCTCTGAATGCATTCAAGAGAGAGCTGGTTAGAGCTCTTAAGGATAGCGGAGTCAGGGGGTATGGGGAGAAGGCAGAAACGGGGTACTGATTGAGAATGATCAGCCATGATCACATTGAATGGCGGTGCTGGCTCGAAGGGCCGAATGGCCTCCTCCTGCACCTATTGTCTATTGTCTATTGTCTATTGGTACCCTCCTGTGTGAAAAACCTGCCCCTCATATCTCTGTTAAACTTTACCCTTATCACTTCAAAGCTATGCCCTTTATCTTTGACCGTTACCACCCAGGGGAATGAAGGTTCTGACCTTCTATGCTATCTCTGCCTCTCAGAATTTTAATAAACTTCAATTAGGTCTCCTCCCAGTCTCCCGGACGATCCCAGAGAAAACAACCTAGCTTGTTTCAAGAAACACGCTTGGCTCTTGCTACCTCTCTGACCCTGGCCTCATCTTCATCCACTAATGGGCGGCACGGTAGCGCAGCGGTAGAGTTGCTGCTTTACAGCGAATGCAGCGCCGAGACTCAGGTTCGATCCTGACTACGGGTGCTGCACTGTAAGGAGTTTGTACGTTCTCCCCGTGACCTGCGTGGGTTTTCTCCGAGATCTTCGGTTTCCTCCCACACTCCAAAGACGTACAGGTATGTAGGTTAATTGCTGGGTAAATGTAAAAATTGTCCCTAGTGGGTGTAGGATAGTGTTAATGTACGGGGATCGCTGGGCGGCACGGACTTGGAGGGCCGAAAAGGACTGTTTCCGGCTGTATATATATGATATGATATGATAATTTACACATTTATCACACAGCCTTCAACTACCAACACTCCTAGCTCTTGTATTCCTCTCGCCAAACCTCCTCCACAGTTCTTTACATTTCGCTAACAAGCTCCTTAAAACCCTTCTCTGTCCGAGCATTTAATTACTTGCCCAGATTGTCTGCTACTGCTCTCATTAAACAGCTGGGGATTATTTACGTTCTTAAAATGACATTAAAAAAGGAAGATTGTTCTACCTTACCTTTTTTTTGTCACACTTTATCTTTTTCTTTCATTTATCATTTCTTTCCTCTCTCCCATTTTTCACCTCTCTTTTCTTCCCTTTCTCCTGCTTTCTCCTCTAACGTCTACTTTCTTTCTCTTTTTAAAATTTATTTCGCTCCCTCCTTACCTTAGACTTTAGACTTGGCTTGAGACTTCAGAGATACGGCACGGAAACAGGCCCTTCGGCCCACCGAGTCCGCACTATCCCACACACGAGGGACAATTAACAATTTTTACTGACACCAATTAACCTACAAACCTACAAACAATTAACCTGTGGCTCCAATTAACCTACAAACCTGTGCGTCTTTGGAGTGTGGGAAGAAACCAGAGCACCCGGAGAAAACCCACGCGGTCACAAGAGAAAAAATCCATGCGGTCAAACGCAGTTTTGGTCTCCTAATTTGAGGAAGGATGTCCTTGCTATTGAGGCAGTGCAGCGTAGGTTCACCAGGTTAATCCTGGGATGGAGGGACTGTCATATGACGAAAGATTGGAAAGGCTAGGCTCCACTGGAGTTTAGAAGGATCTTATAGAGACGTATAAAATCATAAAAGGACTAGGCAAGCTAGATGCAGGAAATATGTTCCCAATGTTGGGGGAGTCCAGAACCAGGGGACAAAGTCTAAGAATAAAGGGGAGGTAATTTAAAACTGAGGTGAGAAGGAACTTTTTCACCCAGAGAGTTTTGAATTTGTGGAATTCTCTGCCGCAGAGGGCAGTGGAAATCACTGGATGGATTTAAAAGAGAGTTAGATAGAGCTCTAGGGACTAGTGGAAAGAAGGGATATGGGGAGAAGGCAGGCAGGGGTTACTGATTGCGGATGATCAGCCATGATCACAATGAATGGTGGTGCTGGCTCGAAGGGCCAAATGGCCTCCTCCTGCACCTATTTTCTGTGTTTCTAAGTTTCTATGAGAATGCAGGGACTCCGCACGGACAGACAGCACCTGTAGTCAGGATGGAACCGGGGTCTCTGGTGCTGTGGGGCAGCAACTCTACCGGTGCACTACCGTGTCAGCCCTTGTTGAGTAGTGGGCTCACATTTGTTCACCTGCAGTGTGCAGGGGCATTTAACATAACATAACAACACTTTATTGTCACTCGGCACAACACCGAGCGAAATTTCAGCAGTCACACAAAATACAGCAAAAAGAAAAGAACACAGGGACACCCCGACCCCAACACAAACATCCATCACAGTGACTCCAAACACCCCCTCACTGTGATGGAGGCAACAAAACTTCCCCCTCTCTTCCCCCGCACCCACGGACAGGCAGCTCGACCCCTACCGAGGCAAACGACACGCACAGCCCCCGCAAGGGGATGGAAGGGCCCCCGGCCGAGCCGCCCCGGGCACCGAAACGTCCCCGCGGCCACACCGGGCGATGTTAAGTCCAGCGGCCGAGCCGCACCGGGCACTGAAACGTCCCGCGGCCGAACAGCGCTGACGATGTTAAGTCCAGCGGCCAAGCCGCACCGGGCACTGAAACGTCCCGCGGCCACACCGGGCGATGTTAAAGTCCAGCGGCCGAGCCGCACCGGGCACTGAAACGTCCCGCGGCCGAGCCGCACCGGGCACTGAAACGTCCCGCGGCCACACCGGGCGATGTTAAGTCCAGCGGCCAAGCCGCACCGGGCACTGAAACGTCCCGCGGCCGCACCGGGCGATGTTAAGTCCAGCGGCCGAGCCGCACCGGGCACTGAAACGTCCCGCGGCCGAGCTGCGCCGGCAATGTTAAGGCCCGCAGCCGAGCCGCACCGGGCACTGAAACGTCCCGCAGCCGAGCTGCGCCGGCAATGTTAAGGCCCGCAGCCGAGCCGCGCCCCGGGGAAGAGACCTAATAAAATAAAGGTTTCCCCCCGCCCCACCCCCCACCCACCCCACACCCCCACCACACACCCCCAACCACACATACACAGCCAAAAACAGAAACAAAAACCATCCCAACACCGACACAAACAAAAAAGAAAAAAAGACAACAGACTGCCATTGTGGACAGCAGCAGCTCTGGTTTGGGTGAAGCAACTATTCATTTCTTTCACCTGTTCGCTGAATGCAGCGAGATGATCTACTGCTGAGATTCAATGCTGTGCAATCCCCGGGAGACAAGCAGAAGAATAAGAAATATGTGTGTTACACAGGAGCACTTGAAATCCCAGGACATCTCAGAGCATTCGGAAAACCAGGGAGCAGAGTCTCAAATATCTTTTTGGGGTGTATATAATCATGAGAGAAATAGGTCGGGGTAAATGATAGATACAGCATGGAAATAGGACCATTTTATTCACAAAATGCTGGAGTAACTCAGCAGGTCGGGCAGCATCTCGGGAGAGAAGGAATGGGTGACGTTTCGGGTCGAGACCCTTCTTCAGACTGATGTCAGGGGGGGCGGGACAAAGGAAGGATATAGGTGGAGACAGGAAGATAGAGGGAGAACTGGGAAGGAGGAGGGGAAGGGAGGGACAGAGGAACTATCTAAAGTTGGAGAAGTTGATGTTCATACCGCTTGGCTGCAAACTGCCCAGGCGAAATATGAGGTGCTGTCCTCCAATTTCCGGTGGGCCTCACTATGGCACTGGAGGAGGCCCATGACAGAAAGGTCAAAACTGGGAATGGGAGGGGGAGTTGAAATGCCTCGGCCACCGGGAAGATAGGACCTTCGGTCAACTCAGTAGACGCAGGGCTCCATAGCCAAGAAACTGAGGAAGTGACACACTGAATCTCTTGCCCTGAGAAGGGGAATCGATAACTAAGGATATAGGTTTAAGGTGAAGGGCGGGAAAGATTTAACAGGAATCTGAGGGGTAATATTTCATACAAAGAGTGGTGGGTGTATGGAACGAGCTGCCAGAGTAGTCTTTCCCAGGTGAGACAAAGGTTTCACCTGCACCTCCTCCAACCTCATCTATTGCATCCGCTGCTCTAGATGTCAACTTATTTACATCAGCGAAACCAAACGCAGGCTCGGCGATCGCTTCGCTCAACACCTGCGCTCGGTCCGCATTGACCAACCTGATCTCCCGGTGGCTGAGCACTTCAACTCCTCTCCTATTCCTAGTCTGACCTTTCTGTCATGGGCCTCCTCCAGTGCCATAGTGAGACCCACCGGAAATTGGAGGAACAGCACCTCATATTTCGCCTGGGCAGCTCCGCAGCCCAGTGATATGAACGTCGACTTCTCCAACTTTAGATAGTTCCTCTGTCCTCTCTTCCCCTCCTCCTTCCCAGATCTCCCTCTATCTTCCTGTCTCCACCTATATCCTTCCTTTGTCCCGCCCCCCTGACATCAGTCCGAAGAAGGGTCTCGACCCGAAACGTCAGCCATTCCTTCTCTCCCGAGATGCTGCCTGACCTGCTGAGTTACTCCAGCATTTTGTGAATAAATCGATTTGTACCAGCATCTGCAGCTATTTTCTTATACTGCCAGAGGAGGTAGTTGAGGCAGGGACAATCGCAACGTTCAAGAAAAATTTGGACAGGTACACGGATAGGACAGGTTTAGAGTTGATATGGGCCAAACGCAGGCAGGTGGGACTAGTGTAGGTGGGGCGTGTCAGTCGGTATAGGCAAGTTGGGCCGAAGGGCCTGTTTCCACACTGTATGACTCTATGAGTCGAATGAAGATTGGGCGAAGCCGTGCTTATTGATGCAAAGTGCTCTTGGAGATTGCATTGTTGAAACTGTTTAGTTTAGTTTAGAGATACAGCGTGGAAACAGGCCCTTTGGCCCACCGAGTCCGCACCAACCAGCGATCCCCACACATTAACACTACCCTACACACACTAGGGACATTTTTACATTTATACGATATGATACAATAATACGATACGATAGAATAATTGGCTTATACCAAGCAAATTAAACTACAAACCTGTACATCTTTGGAGTGTGGGAGGAATCCCGAAGCTCTCGGGGGAAATCCACGCAGGTCACGGGGAGAACGTACAAACTCCGTACAGACAGTGCCCGTGGTCAGGATGGAACCCGGGTCTCCGGCGCTGTGAGGCAGCAACTCTACCGCTGCACCACCTGTTGTTAGGGGGAGATAAACATACCTGTCCATTGTAGAACCAAGACTTATAATACATAGGCTGGAAGTGGAAGTTGAGGTTTGGACCAGATCAGGCAAACATCCAGTATCGCGGCCAGGGGTGGTGGTGAAGGCAGACACAATAGTGGCTTTCAAGAGGTTATTGGATAGGCAGAGAATGGAGGGATACGGATCACATGCAGGCAGAGGCGATTGTTTTATCTTGGCATCATGTCCAGCACACACATTGTGGGCTGAAGGGCCTGTTCCTGTGCTGAATTGTGGAATTTTCCCTCTGACCGCATGGGCTTCCTCCGGGTGCTCCGGTTTCCTCCCACATCTCAAAGACGTGCGGGTGTGTAGGTTGATTGATCTCTGTAAATTGCCCCCGGTGTGTAGGGACTGGATGTGAAAGTGGGATAACGTAGAACAAGTGTGAATGGGTGATCGATGGTCGGTGTGCAATCGGTACGATGAAGGGAACCTCATTTCTGCATCTCCAAACTAAACTAAACTAAAGCAGCAGAGTGGGCCAATTGTTAGTGCTCTGCCTCACAGCTCAAGAGATCTGGGTTTGATCCTGACCTCTGCTGATGTCTGTGTGGAGTTTGCTTGTACATTGTCATTGTGATTGTTATTCTGTCTTCTGGGTGTCTCAGAGAACGTACAAACCCTGTGCGGACAATACCTGTAGTCAGGATCGAACCCGGGACTCTGGCGCTGTAAGGCAACAACACTACCGCTGCGCCACCGTGCCGCCCTTAAGTTAACTCATGAGCCATCTCAGTCCATTACCTTCCCCCGGTGGTAAAGGCTATTTCATTTTAGTTTAGTTTAGCACGGTGGCGCAGCGGTAGAGTTGCTGCCTTATAGCACTTGCAGCGCCGGAGACCCGGGTTCGATCCCGACTACGGATCCTGTCTGTATGGAGTCCATACATTCTCCCTGTGACTGCGTGGGTTTTCTCCGGGATCTCTGGTTTCTTCCCACACTCCAAAGACGTGCAGGTTTGTAGGTTAATTGGATTTCTATCAATGTAAATTGTCCCTAGGATAGCGTGTAGGATAGTGTTAGTGTGCAGGGATCACTGGTGGGCATGGACCCAGTGGGCCGAAGGGCCTGTTTCCACCCTATAAAAACTTTTTTAAAAGATATCGTGTGGAAGCAAGCCCTTCAGCCCACCAAGTCCGCGCCGACCAGCGATCCCCATACACTAACACTATCCTACACAATTGGGACAATCTTACAATTTTACCGAAGCCAATTAACCTACAATTGGCTTTGGAGTGTGGGAAAAAACCGGAGCACCCGGAGAAAACCCACACGGTCACAGGGAGAACGTACAAACTCTGCACAGACAGCACCCGTAGTCAGGGTCAAACCTGGGTCTCTGGCGCTGTGAGGCAGCAACTCTAAAGTCGGTCCATGAGCCATCTCGGTCGATAGTCTCTCCCAGGTTGAAAAGGCTATCCGTAATGGAAATGTTGATTCTGCTCTGGTCGGCGATCGATAAGAGAGACAGGATGTGTCAATGTGCCTGACAAGTAATATATGGCTTTGGGCATCTCTGTTGTGCAGCATGAAGATATGGCTGGCAATGCCTGCTCCCACTCACAACAAGGGAGACGAACGAGCAGATAATCCACTCAGCTAGTGCTTGCACAGAGATGAATGTGTACCCAGATCCCCGAAGAGTCACTACTCTTCTCGCTATCCTTCCCTAAGGATGTTTAACATGCAGCATCGATAGATCTCCTTCCAGCATCTACACAGCAGGGAATGGCAACTGAACCATCCCTACCACAACCAGAGAGCAGTGCTGAACTACTATCTACCTCCTTGGTGACCCTCGGACTACCTTTGATCGGACTTTGCTGGCTTTACCTTGCACTAAACGTTATTCCCTTATCCTGTATGTGTACACTGTAAGTGGCCCGATTGTAATCATGTGTTGTCATTCTGCTGGCTGGTTAGCGCGCGACAAAAGCTTTTCACTGTACCTCGGTACACGTGACAATAAGCTGAACTGACCTGACACATGGGTAAACAAGGATACTTGCTTGTATTGTGTTTGGAAGGAATTAGATGCTGGTTTATAGCGAAGAAAGGCACGGTAGCGCAGCGGTAGAGTTGCTGCTTTACAGCGAATGCAGCGCCGGAGACTCAGGTTCGATCCTGACTACGTGTGCTGCACTGTAAGGAGTTTGTACGTTCTCCCCGTGACCTGCGTGGGTTTTCTCCGAGATCTTCGGTTTCCTCCCACACTCCAAAGACGTACAGGTAGGTAGGTTAATTGGCTGGGTAAATGTAAAAATTGTCCCTAGTGGGTGTAGGATAGTGTTAATATGCGGGGATCACTGGGCGGCACGGACTTGGAGGGCCGAAAAGGCCTGTTTCCGGCTGTATATATATGATATGATATGATAAAAGTTGGAGTACAGTAACTCAGCGGGTCAGGCAGCATCTCTGGAGAAAAAGAATCAGTGACCTTTCGGGTCGAGACCCTCTTCAGACGTTGTTCTTAGCAGAGTGTTTCCGTTTAGTTTATTGTCACGTGTACCGAGGTACAGTGAAAAGCTTTCGTTGCGCGCTAACCAGTCAGTGGAAAGAAAGCTACTCCAGCACTTCTACCACCTTCTTCCTGATGGCAGGGGTGAAATGAGAGTGTGGCCAGGGTGGTGTGGGTCTCTGGTGATGCTGGCTGCCTTTTTGAGGCAGCGACTCCTGTAGATCCCCTTCGATGGTGGGGAGGTCAGTACCCGCGATGGACTGGGCAGTGTTCACAACTTTTTGCAGTCTTAGACAATAGACAATAGACAATAGGTGCAGGAGTAGGCCATTCAGCCCTTCGAGCCAGCACCGCCATTCAATGCGATCATGGCTGATCACTCTCAATCAGTACCCCGTTCCTGCCTTCTCCCCATACCCCCTCACTCCGCTATCCTTAAGAGCTCTATCCAGCTCTCTCTTGAAAGCATCCAACGAACTGGCCTCCACTGCCTTCTGAGGCAGAGAATTCCACACCTTCACCACTCTCTGACTGAACACCTTCACCACTCTTCTCCGCTCCTGGGCATTCGAATTGCAGAACCAGGTCGCGATACAACCAAGTCAAGTCAAGTCAATCTTATTTGTATAGCATATTTAAACACAACCCACGTCGACCAAAGTGCTGTACATCAGTGCAGGTACTAAAAAAGAACATACAATAACACACAAACCTAACTACACATACATAAACAGTTTACAGCCCCCCTCAGAGGGCTTCAAACGCTAGGGAGTAGAAGTAGGTTTTGAGCCTGGACTTAAAGGAGTCGATGGAGGGGGCAGTTCTGATGGGGAGAGGGATGCTGATCCACAGTCTAGGAGCTGCAACCGCAAAAGTCTCGACTGTACACCTGTGGAGGTTCAACAGAGTCCTCTTTGACATACCAAATCTCTGCAATCTTCTCAGGAAGTATCCACTGACTGGCTAGCACGCACAACTAAAAGCATTTCTCTGTACCTCAGTGCACGTGACAATAATCTAACTAAACGCTAACGAGCTGACTTTTCCTGCGATAGGTCGTGGTAGAAATTACACTGCTCCACTTTGCTGATCTACACATTACTATGCACCAGAGCAGGTGAAGGAGCTGAAATCCATTAGCAAACACAAGATCTCAAACACAATTTATTAACCGATGTTTAAAATGTTAGCTCTACAGAATTTTCCTTTAGTGTTTCTGACAGCTGTGGTTTGAACTTCTGATTATACCTGATGTAGTTCTTGACTGAAATGTTATACCTGTCAATAATTTAAGCCGTGTCGGCTGAAATGGTTGTGCTTGATATCGGGTTTCAGTTGAGTTTATTGTCACATGTACCGAGGTACAGTGAAAACTTTTTTGTTGCGTGATATCCAGTCAGTGGAAAGGCAATGCATGGTTACAATCGAGCCATTTACAGTGTTACAGGATAAGGGAATAGCGTTTAGTGCAAGGTAAAGCCAGCAAAGTCTGATCAAGGATAGTCCGAGGGTCACCAATGAGGTAGATAGTAGTTCAGCACTGCTCTCTGGTTGTGGTAGGATGGTTCAGTTGCCTGATAACAGATGGGAAGAAACTGTCCCTGAATTTGGAGGTGTGCACTTTAACACTTCTGTACCTTTTGCCCGATGGGAGAGGGGAGAAGAGGGAGTGGCCGGGGTGAGACTGGTCCTTGATTGTGCTGCTGGCCTTGCCGAGGCAGCGCGAGGTGTAGATGGACTGTGGCTCTAAAATCAAACATAAGATGGACTGGGTCTTTTGCCAAAATTCCTCCCCTGAGACACAGGAACGCACTAAATAGTTTTTTATGACAATCTGGTGTTTTTTTGTTGTCAGCGAAGCCGATATTTCTTTTTAAATTCCAAAAAGAGCTAATTAACCAAATTTAAATTCCACAGCTGCTGAGATGGGATTTCAGCTCAGCATCTGGGTTGTTAGTACAGGCCACTGATTTATTTGGCCAATAATTTAACCATAGCACCACCACATGCAGCACAGTGGCTCAGCGGTAGAGTTGCTGCATTACAGCGCCGGAGACCCGGGTTCGATCCTGACTACGGGCGCTGTCTGTACGGAGTTTGTACGTTCTCCCTGTGACCACGTGGGCTTCCTTCGGGTGCTCCGGTTTCCTCCCACACTCCAAAGACGTACAGGTTTGTAGGTTAATTGGTTTCTATAAATTGCTCGAAAGGTCACAAGGGATAGGAGTAGAATCAGGCTATTCAGCCCATCAAGTCTACTCTGCCATTCAATCATGGCTGATCTATCTCTCCCTCCTAACCCCATTAAAAAAAAAAAAATTTAGAGATACAGCGCAGAAACAGGCCCTACAGGCCCACCGTGTCCGCGCCGCCCAGCGATCCCCGCACATTAACACCATCCTACACCCACTAGGGACAATTTTTACATTTGCCCAGTCAATTAACCTACAAACCTGTACGTCTTTGGAGTGTGGGAGGAAACCAAAGATCTCGGAGAAAACCCACGCAGGTCAGGGGGAGAATGTACAAACTCCATACAGACGGCACCCGTAATCAGGATCGAACCTGAGTCTCTGGCGCTGCATTCGCTGTAAGGCAGCAACTCTA
Organism: Rhinoraja longicauda; assembly: GCF_053455715.1. Lineage (NCBI taxonomy): Eukaryota > Metazoa > Chordata > Chondrichthyes > Rajiformes > Arhynchobatidae > Rhinoraja > Rhinoraja longicauda. The sequence continues at coordinate 11,971,139 of NC_135989.1, forward strand.
CTGCTGCGCCACTGTGCCACCGTGCCATTCTCCTGCCCCCTTCCCATAATCTCTGACACACTTGTTCGTAGTGTGTAGGATAGTGCTAGTGTACGGGGTGAATGCTGGTCGGCGCGGACACAGTGGGCTGAAGGGCCTGTTTCTCTAAAAAATAAACCACATTTCTGGTTTAGTTACAGCACGGAAACAGGCCCTTTGGCCCACTGGGTCTGCACCGACCAGCGATCCCCCACACATTAACACTGCCTTACACACCAAGGACAATTCTTTCACATCTATACCAAGCCAATTAACCTACGAATCTGCACGTCTTTTGGAGTGTGGGAGGAAACCGAAGATCCTGGAGAAAACCCACGCAGGTCACGGGGAGAACGTTTACAAACTCCGTACAGACAGCGCCCGTAGTCGGGGTCGAACCCGGGTCTCCGGCGCTGTAAGACAGCAACTCTACCGCTGCGCCACCATCGATATAAGCAGAAATACTTCCTCCCCGTCTATTCATTCAATCCATTTCATCTAAACAATTTAAAAATCCAATCAGATTACATCCTGAAGCCTGAGGCCTGCGGTTTGGTCACGGAAGAAAAGACTTCACATTCCGGTGCAGAGGAGCTGTCTGGCTTCCACCATTTGTGGTGTATTCTGCACGGAACATTATAAGTGTTCATGAACCATAGCTTCGTCAAACTCATGGATTATGTGTGAATTAATCGATATTGAATTAACCGATCATTTCAGACCACATTCAGTGAGTCATAGTTTAGTTTAGTTTATCGTCACGTGTACCAGCATTTTGTGTGTAAGTTCATAAGGGATAGGAGTAGAATTAGGCCATTTAGCCCATCATGTCTCCATGCTAACCAAAGACAATAGACAATAGACAATAGGTGCTGGAGGAGGCCATTCGGCCCTTCAAGCCAGCACCGCCATTCAATGTGATCGTGGCTGATCATTCTCAATCAGTACCCCGTTCCTGCCTTCGCCCCATACCCCCTGACTCCGCTATCCTTAAGAGCTCTATCCAGCTCTCTCTTGAATGCATTCAGAGAATTGGCCTCCACTGCCTTCTGAGCCAGAGAATTCCACAGATTCACAACTCTCTGACTGAAAAAGTTTTTCCTCATCTCTGTTCTAAATGGCCTACCCCTTATTCTTAAACTGTGGCCCCTGGTTCTGGACTCCCCCAACATTGGGAACATGTTTCCTGCCTCTAACGTGTCCAACCCCTTAATAATCTTATACGTTTCGATAAGATCTCCTCTCATCCTTCATCAAAGATACTAGAGGAACAAGATGGACCACTCCGATTAAATCACCTATACTGAAGTGTAGTACGCAAAGGAGCCATTTTAGTAAGCAAAACCCGCCGTTCATCTCTGCCTCTCGCAGTGTAATCAGTGTTTGGGGGGAACAGTATGTGCGATGATACCATTAAAATGCAGAATATATCTCATCTATCAATTCACAGATTTTTGTTATTTTTCTTTTTAAATGTTTCTGCAAGTTTCTGCCTACTAAAATGGCGCCGTGACGTACTACGGTCGAGTGGTCTATCTTGCTCCTCTAGTATCTTTGCTCCTCACCCCGTTCTCCTGCCTCCTGTAAACCAGGACCTGCAGTTGCTTCTTACACGCTCCTTACGTTAAACTCTTTGCGCGACGCTAATTAACAAGCTCTGATCGCTATTTGATGGTTAACATTGCCACAGCTGTGCTTGCAAACAGTGGAGCCAAAACCTCCTCCTCTGACAGGGTGTTGTGAGGTCAAGCCATTTGTGTTGAATCTCTCCCTCTCCATCCACAGTCCATTTGCAGAGATGATCCATACATTGCAAGGCTTTGGACGTTTTCCTGTGTCATTAAAACCACTTGCGCTTAGAGACAGCTGTTTCCAACTCAGACCCATTTCCCTTCCTCACCCCTACACGCCCCTTCCTTACGGAGATGTTATTGTCAGCTGTGGGTCAGCTGGTTCTTATAGTCATGCACGGTGGTGTGTGTATGGAACACCAGAGGGAGTAGTTGAGGCAGGGACTAGGGTTGCCAACTGTCCCGTATTAGGCGGGACATCCCGTATTCTGGGCTAAATTGGTTTGTCCCATACGGGACCGCCCTTGTCCCGTATTAGGCCCGGGGGGGGGCGCTGTAGGCCCGGACATTGTAGGCCCGGACAGTCCAGACAGTGTAAGCCCAGAGGCCCGGGCGCCACCTAACGGAGGTTACGTAGCAACCCACCTCCTGGCCCGGGCGCCCGCCATTGGTGGAGCGGGAGCACGTGGCCGCTGGCTGGGTAAGGTCACGTGGGGCGCGGGGCGGTGACATCGTCCTTTGTCCCTTATTTGGGAGTGAGATAGTTGGCAACCCGAGCAGGTACTATTCCAACATTTAAGAATCAGTTAGACAGGTACATGGATAGGACAGGTTTGGAGGGATATGGATCAAACGCAAGCAGGTGGGACTAATGTAGATGGGCCATGTTGGCCGGTGTGGGCAAGTTGGGCCAAAGGGCCTGTTTCCACACTGTATCACTCTTTGACTCTCTATGACTCTATCACAGAAACAAGCCTTTCAGCTGACTGTGTCCATGGTGACCATTAAGTAGCTGTTTATATTAGCAGAGTTTAGTTTAGTTTAGTTTAGAGATACATCATGGAAACAGGCCCTTCAGCCCACCAAGTTCACACCGACCAGCAATCCTCGCACACTACTACTATCCTACACACACCAGGGACAATGTTTACATTTACACCTAGCCATTTAACCTACAAAGCTGTACATCTGTGGAGTGTGGGAGGAAACCGAAGATCTCGGAGAAAACCCACGCAGGTCACGGGGAGAACGTGCAAACTCCGTACAGACAGCACCCATAATCGGGATGGAACCCGGGTCACTGGCGCTGTGAGGCAGCAACTCTACCGCTGCGCCACCCTGCCACTCTTGTTGACGTATCCCAGACCATCACGCTAACCAACCTCCCTTCCATCGAAGGTAGACACAAAATGCTGGAGTAACTCAGCGGGTCAGGCAGCATCTCGGGAGGGAAGGAATGGGTGACGTTTCGGGTCGAGACCCTCCTTCAGACTGAAGACCCGAAGGGTCTAGATGGAGTCTTCCATAGACTCCATCTAGAGTTCACGCTGCCTCGGCAAGGCCAGCAGCATAATCGAGGACCAGTCTCACCCCGGCCACTCCCTCTTCTCCCCTCTCCCATCGGGCAAGAGGTACAGAAGTGTGAAAACGCACACCTCCAGATTCAGGGGCAGTTTCTTCCCAGCTGTTATCAGGCAACTGAACCAACTAGAGAGAGTCAGTTACCATCTACCTAATTGGAGACCCTTGGACTATCTTTAATCGGCCTTTACTATATCTTGCACTAAACCTTATCCCTTCCTCCTGTATCTGTACACTGTGGACGGCCTGATTGTAATCATGTATAATCTTTCTGCCGATTGGATAACACGCAACAAAAAAGCTTTTCACTGTACCTCAGTACACGGGAAAATAAGCTAAACCAACTAAATAACTGGAACCGACCGGATAATGAAAGGCCTAGCAGGAGTGGATGTGGAGGGGATGTTCCCAGTAGTGGGAGAGTCTAGGACTAGAGGGCACAGCCTCAGAATAAAAGGGTATACCTTTAAAATGGAGATGAGGAGGAATTTCTTTAGCTGTCTGAGGAATTCATTGTCATAGACCGCATTGGGTAATTTCTAAAGAGGAGATAGGAGGAGGGGCAGAGATAGGGAGAGTGCAGAAAATCCCTAGGACGCGTACAAGGGACATGATGGATTTACCTGGGAAAGTGATCACCATGACAACCAGCATCTACCCTGGTCATGTTGTTACCATGGAGACAGTGGCCAGGAAACGCGGTCCAGGTTTGAGTAGAGTCACAGAGCGGGACAGTGGACATCCATCTGCAAGCGTGGAAATCGCCCTGTTGTCCACCCTATAGCTCAAGATCCAAGGTAGACACAAAGTGCTGGAGTAACTCAGCGGGACAGGCAGCATCTCTGGAGAGAAGGAATGGGTGACGTTTCGGGTCGAGACCCTTCTTCAGACTGATGTCAGGGGAGGGGGTTGGATGGAGATAGAATGTAGTCGGAGACAGTAAGACTGGTGGGAGAACTGGGAAGGGGAGGGGATGGAGAGAGAGGGAAAGCAATGGTTATTTGAAGTTAGAGAAGTCAATGTTCATACCGCTGGGGTGTAAACTACCCAAGCGAAATATGAGGTGCTGTTCCTCCAATTTGCGCTGGGCCTCACTCCATCAATGGAGGAGGCCCAGGACAGAAAGGTCAGATTGGGAATGGGAGGGGGAGTTGAAGTGCTGAGCCACCGGGAGATCAGGTTGGTTAAGGCGGACTGAACGGAGACGTTCAGCGAAACGATCACCAAGCCTACGCTTGGTCTCGCCGATGTAGAGGAGTTGACACCTGGAACAGTGAATACAGTAAGATGAGGTTTGGAGGAGGTGCAGGTGAACCTCTGCCTCACCTGGAAAGACTGTTTGGGTCCTTGGATGGAGTCAAGGGGGGGAGGTAAAGGGACACAAGTCCTCTACATCGGCGAGACCAAGCGTAGGCTTGGTGATCGTTTCGCTGAACGTCTCCGCTCAGTCCGCCTTAACCAACCTGATCTCCCGGTGGCTCAGCACTTCAACTCCCCCTCCCATTCCCAATCTGACCTTTCTGTCCTGGGCCTCCTCCATTGATGGAGTGAGGGTGTTGCATCTCGAGCGGTTGCAGGGGAAAGTACCTGGGGAGGGGCTGGTTGGGGGCGGGAAGGGGCGAGTTGACCAGGGAGTTTCGGAGGGAACGGTCTCTGCGGAAAGCAGAGAGGGGTGGAGATGGGAAGATGTGGCCGGTAGTGGGATCCCGTTGGAGGTGACGAAAATGTTGGAGGAGATGTGATGTGCTGTGTGGAGGAGACGTGATGTGTTTACCTGGGAAAGTGATTACCATGGCAATCACTGTACCAGAGACCCAGGTTCGATCCTGCCCTCAGATGATGTCTGCTACAGAGTTTACACACTCTCCCAGTGACCATGTGGGTTTTCTCCAGGTGCTCCAGTTTCCTCCCACACTCTAAAGACATGCGGGTTTATTGGTCAATTGGCTGCTGTAAATTGCCCTTGATGTGTACGACAGTGCAAGTGCGTGCGTGATTGCTAGTCGGTGCGGACTCGGTGGGCCGAAGGGCCTGTTTGCACACTGAAACTCTAAATTCTAAAATAAAGTAAGGATAGAACTGGTGAATGGGTGATCGCTGGTCGGTGCAGTCTCGATGGGTCGAAGGACTGTATCTCAAAACTAAAATAAACTAAAACAAAAAAAAGGTAGACACAAAATGCTGGAGTAACTCAGCGGGTCAGGCAGCATCTCCGGAGAGAAGGAATGGGTGACGTTTCGGGTCGAGACCCTTCTTCAGACTTTCCAGACTGAAGTAGGGTCTCGACCCGAAACGTCACCCATTCCTTCTCTCCAGAGATGCTGCCTGACCCGCTGAGTTACTCCAGCATTTTGTGATACCTTCGATTTGTACCAGCATCTGCAGTTATGTTTCTACAAAACAAAAAGAAAAATCTGTTGCAATCCACTGCCACAGAGCTGGTTCTAAATCGGCAAGATCACAAAATGGAGTTTGAAATGAAATGCTACACTGCTGAATTAAGATTGAGTTTATGTTTAATCAGCAGCGGTAATGATGAAAGGCAGTATTGAACGCCAGCCAGTGCAGGCTATGCTTTCAATAATAGAGAAATGGCCTTCACATGATTGTCTTAAGAAAGTAATTGCAAAAAAGTTCAATTCAATTCTTCTGGCTGAAGTATAAGCGCACTGACTTCCTAATCACTGGCTCGAATCGAATTGCTAATGCGGCATGGTAGCGCAGCGGTAGAGTTGCTGCTTTACAGCGAATGCAGCGCCGGAGACTCAGGTTCGATCCTGACTACGGGTGCTGTACTGTAAGGAGTTTGTACGTTCTCCCCGTGACCTGCGTGGGTTTTCTCCGAGATCTTCGGTTTCCTCCCACACTCCAAAGACGTACAGGTATGTAGGCTAATTGGACTGGGTAAATGTAAAAAATTGTCCCTAGTGTGTGTAGGATAGTGTTAATGTGCGGGGATCGCTGGGCGGCACGGACTTGGTGGGCCGAAAAGGCCTGTTTCCGCGCTGTATATATAGGATATGATATGATATGATAATGCGAACAATAATATCCCAGAGAGAGAAGCAAACTCTTTAAAAGTCCCCAAATAAAAACCAAAGCTTCTGAATGTTTATTGCTCTCGTCATCCAATGTTCTGTCTCCATTAAGAGACATGGATCACTCATCAAACTTTTGTTTAAAGAGTCTCACAATGCAGGTGGCACAGCTGGTAGAGCCGCTACCTCACAGCGCCGGAGACCCGGGTTCAATTCTGACCTCGGGTGCTGTCTGTGTGGAGCTTGCACGTTGTCCCCTGTGACCTGCGTGGGTTTTCTCCGGGTGCTCCGGTTTCCCCCCACACCTCCCGATGACGGTGCGGGTTTGTAGGTTAAACGGCCCTCTGTAAAATATCCACCCGAGTGAGCGGATGAGAAAGCGGGAGAACTAGTGGGAACTGGTGATCGATGGTCGTTGCGGACTCGATGGGCCGAAGGGCCTGTTTCCATTCTGTACCTAAACTAAACTAATATTGTAGCTCACTTAAGGGAAGATGTTAAAGAATGATGGCCTTTCTTAGAGGGGTGGGAGTTTGGATACGCCTGTTTTAAAGTAACATTATCTCAGTATGGGTCTCAAGGGGAAATCCAATTGAAATTTGTGCCCTTTAAATGGAGCGGCGAATTTGATAAATTGTTCCTTTGAAAAGGCAGACCTTCTAAAGTGTATTTTCTTAAAGGGGCAGTCCCTCCAAACGCTAATTCCTTTAAAATGGCGGATTTTGTGCCCCTTGTGGCCTTATTCTGCTCCAAATGAATATATAACCTACTGAGTTCCTCCAGCACTTTATGTTTTGCTTAAGGATTCCCCTGTCTTTGTCTGTATGAATTGAAACTTTGCCTTGATCTGTATGGAGTTTGTACATTCTCCCTGTGAAAGTGGGATTGTGTGGAACTCTCTGCCTCAGAAGGCAGTGGAGGCCAATTCTCTGGGTGCTTTCAAGAGAGAGTTAGATAGAGCTCTTAATGATAGCGGAGTCAGGGGGTATGGAGAGAGGGCAGGAACGGGGTACTGATTGTGAATGATCAGCCATGATCACTTTAATGGCGGTGCTGGCTCGAAGGGCCGAATGGCCTACTCCTGCACCTATTGCCTATTGTCTATTGACCATGTGGGTTTCAGTCAAAATTGCAAATTGGCCCTCGTGTGCAGTGTACGGGATGATCGCTGGTCGGCGCGGACTCGGTGGGCCGAAGGGCCTGTTTCCCCACTGTATCCTTAAAGTCTAAAAAGTCCAAAGTCTAAAGATATGCCCTGAATCAGAGAACATTAACAGTACAGGGGAAAGCCATTTGGAATAGCGTGCTTGAAGCAAATACTGTAGGCTAGTAGCATTTTAAAGACTTTTGGATGGGCATATGGATATGGACGTGGATACATGATGATCTTGACATCATGTTCGGCAGTGAAACCGTGGGGCGATGGGCCTGTTCTTCTGCTGTACTGTTCTATGTTCTATGTTCTACAGTCATACAGGGAGGAAACTGACCCATTGGCCCAACTTGCCCCAACGTTTAGTTTTTGTTTTTAGTTTAGAGGTACAGAGTGGAAACAAGCCCTTCGGCCCACCGGGTCCGTGCTGACCAGCGATCCCCGCACACTAACACCACCCTACACTCACCGGGGGACAATTTACACGTACACTAAGCCAATTAACCGACATAACTGTACGCCAATGTTCTACAGTGTCATAGAGTCATAGAGACATACAGCGTGAAAACTGGCCGATCGGCCCAACTTGCTCCTATGTTTAGGGTTGCCAACTATGTCACTCCCAAATAAGGGACAAGGTGACGTCACCGCCCCGCGCCCCACGTGACCTCACCCAGCCAGCGGTCACGTGCTCCCGCTCCACCAATGGCCGCCACCTGGGCCGGGAGGCGGGGTTGCTATGCAAACTCCATTAGGCGGCACCTGGGCCTCCCGACCTACACTGTCCGGGCCTACAGTGTCCGCACCTACACTGTCCGGGCCTACACTGTCCAGACCTACACTGTCCGGGCCTACACTGTCCAGACCTACACTGTCCGCACCTACACTGTCCGGACCTACACTGTCCGCACCTACACTGTCCGGGCCTACATTGTCTAGACCTAAACTGTCCGGACCTACACTGTCCGCACCTGCACTGTCCGGGCCTACACTGTCCGGGCCTACACTGTCTGGGCCTACACTGTCTGGACCTACACTGTCCGGGCCTACACTGTCCGGGCCTACAGTGTCCGGACCTACACTGTCCGAACCTACACTTGACGGGCCTACACTGTCCGGACCTACACTGTCCGCACCTACAGCATCCAGGCATACAGCATCTGGGCCTACAACAGCCCCCAGGCCTAATACGGGACAAGGGCGGTCCCGTACGGGACAAACCACTTTAGCCCAAAATACGGGATGGCCCGGCTAATGTGGGACAGTTGGCAACCCTACCTAAGTTCTACCTGTGCTGGGCATGTAACGAGCTAGCCGGTCTCACCCCATCGTCCGACACACAGACTTCAGCTCCCGATGACGTCTTAGTTTGTTCTCCTGTGTTCTTCCTCCACAGACTCTCTTCCCAAGTCCCGAGGAAGGCTGGGAGATATACAGCTCCGCCCAGGATCCCGATGGGAAGTGTGTGTGCGCCGTGGTCGCCCAACGGAGCATATGTTCACGGGATGCCCGCAGCAAGCAACTCCGCCAGCTCCTGGAGAAGGTATGGCTTGGCCTTTCTTCATTCGGGAGGTGCTGGGACAAGTTATTGCCACATAGTGTCTATGCTTTCACCATCTAGCACCATTTAGACCAAACCCAAACCACACTGCGATCAATGCAGATTCAACGTTACTTCCAACACTACCTTTGACCTGTAGGAAGGATCGGAGGTGAATTTCCAAGTGGTCTTGAGCATGCAACAATCACGTGAAAGCTGCAAATAGCTGTGTGTTTGACTGTGTGCCTCTGCGTGTGCATGTTTGTGCATGTGCACATGTGTGTTTATGTGCAAGTGTGTGACAACATGCCGTCTCTTTGCTGTGTGTGTGTGTGTATGTATGTAGACCGTAGATAGACACAAGAAGCTGGAGTAACTCTACGGGACAGGCAGCATCTCTGGAGAGAAGGAACGGGTCACGTTTCAGGTCAGTGGAATCTGAAGAAGGGTCTCGACCCGAAATGGTACCCATTCCTTCTCTCCAGAGATGCTGCCTGTCCAGCAGAGTTACTCCAACATTATGTGTCCACCTTCAGCATCTGCATCTGCAGTTCCTTCCTACACATTTTGTACGTAGACCGTGTGTGTATGTTTGTATGTGTGCCTTGCATATCTGAATGTATGTTCAGTTGTGTTTATTATTGTCACGTGTACCGAGGTACAGTGAAAAGCTTTGTCTGTGCTTTGCTGAAGATTCCAGCATCTGCAGTTCGTTGTGTGTCTAAATCCTAGTCTCCACTGGCCAACCCTTAGTGTTTACTTGTCATATGCACCATGAGCAGAACAATGAACTTCTCACTTGCCGAAGCGTCACAGCACATCAAACAACGCTACAACACAACAAGTCCACACAGAATAAACAATAATGCAATAAATGATCAGTTATGCTAGGGAGCCAGACCGTAACAGTGCAAGCCAAAGTGGTTTAGTTCAGAGATTCTTGGTTTGGAGATACAGTGTGGAAACAGGCCCTTCGACCCACCGAGTCCGTGCCGACCATCGATCACCAATACACCACAGTTCTATCCTGCACACCAGGGACGATTTACAGAAGCCAATTAACCAACAAACACGCATGTCTTTGGGATGTGGGAGGAAACCGGAGCACCCGGAGGAACACCCGAGCACCCGGAGAAACCCATGCCCCCCAAATTCCGGGCAGACAGCACCCGGTTAGTCAGGATGGAACTCCGGTAGTCTTGGATGGAACTACGGTAGCTTCGTTGATTAGACGTAGACCAAGAAGCCCTCCAAGTCCGTGCCGCCCAGCGATCCCCGTACATTAACACTATCCTACACCCACTAGGGACAATTTTTTACATTTACCCAGCCAATTAACCTACATACCTGTACGTCTTTGGAGTGTGGGAGGAAACCGAAGATCTCGGAGAAAACCCACGCAGGTCACGGGGAGAACGTACAAAACTCCTTACAGTGCAGCACCCGTAGTCAGGATCGAACCTGAGTCTCCGGCGCTGCATTCGCTGTAAAGCAGCAATTCTACCGCTGCGCTACCGTGCCGCCCATTTTAAATCAATGTGGTGCTCACGTATTAATGCAAAGTTCATATATTTAAAAAGCAGAGATGAAAATCTTTGCAACTTAATTAACAGCAAGAGCAATTTTAAACTGTATTATTATTTCATGCCCTTAGGGAATAAAGTGCATTTAGAAATGTTGACCTTGGTTGATTGCCAAATATTGTTTAATTATTCCAATTATTCTATATTAACTGTTAATTCAACTGCCAGATGATGCGGACGGTGTGATATTAGGACTTTGCTGTGAACTGGAAATAGTCCATTTGAAGAATATTCCTTTTATTTAGATCAGGCAACTGAATGTGTATAATATGGAGGTGTAGAGTCCACATTCCTCAATGATTGAGAGTCTGTTGAACACGCTGATGTCTTAATTAGGTCCCACTTAAACGCCTCAAGGAACAGAGCAGAGCCTAGTTCTAATTTAGTTTAGTTTCGAGATACTGCATGGAAACAGGCCCTTCGGCCCATTGAGTCTGTACCGACCAGCGATCCCCGCACATCAACACTACCCTACACACACTAGGGACAATTTATTGTTACACTATACCAAGCCAATTAACCTACAAACCTGTATGCCTTTGGAGTGTGGGAGGAAACCGAAGATCTCGGAGAAAACCCACGCAGGTCACGGGGAGAAGGTACAAACTCTGTACAGACAGCGGCCGTAGTCGGGATCGAACCTGGGACTCAGGTGTTGCAAGCGCTGTGAGACAATAGACAATAGGTGCAGGAGGAGGCCATTCGACCCTTCGAGCCAGCACCGCCATTCAATGTGATCATGGCTGATCATTCTCAATCAGTACCCCGTTCCTGCCTTCTCCCCATACCCCCTGACTCCGCTATCCTTAAGAGCTCTATCTAGCTCTCTCTTCAATGCATTCAGAGAATTGGCCTCCACTGCCTTCTGAGGCAGAGAATTCCACAGATTCACAACTCTCTGACTGAAAAGGTTTTTCCTCATCTCAGTTCTAAATGGCCTACCCCTTATTCTTAAACTGTGGCCCCTTGTTCAGGACTCCCCCAACATTGGGAACATGTTTCCTGCCTCTAACGTGTCCAACCCCTTAATAATCTTATACGTTTCGATAAGATCTCCTCTCATCCTTCTAAATTCCAGTGTATACAAGCCTAGTCGCTCCAGTCTTTCAACATATGATAGTCCCGCCATTCCGGGAATTAACCTAGTAAACCTACGCTGCACGCCCTCAATAGCAAGAATATCCTTCCTCAAATTTGGAGACCAAAACTGCACACAGTACTCCAGGTGCGGTCTCACTAGGGCCCTGTACAACTGCAGAAGGACCTCTTTGCTCCTATACTCAACTCCTCTTGTTATGGAGGCCAACATTCCATTGGCTTTCTTCACTGCCTGCTGTACCTGCATGCTTCCTTTCAGTGACTGATGCACTAGGATACCCAGATCTCGTTGTACATCCCCTGTTCCTAACTTGACACCATTCAGATAATACTCTGCCCTCCTATTCCTACCACCAAAGTTGATAACCTCACACTTATCCACATTAAACTGCATCTGCCATGCATCCGCCCACTCACACAACCTGTCCAAGTCACCCTGCAACCTCATTGCATCTTCCACACAGTTCACACTACCACCCAGCTTTGTATCATCTGCAAATTTGCTAATGGTACTTTTAATCCCTTCATCCAAGTCATTAATGTATATTTTAATGTATAACTCTACCGCTGCACCACAGTAAAGGTCTTGCAAAGAGACAATTTGGGGAAAGTGTTTAAGGCGGAGATTGACAGATTTGTGGTTACACAGGGATTATGGGGAGAAGGCAGGAGAACGGGGTTGGGAGGGAGAGATAGTTCAGCCACGATTGAATGGCGGAGCAGACACGATGGGTCGAATGGCCTAATTCTGCTCCTAGAACATGAACTTATGAAGTGGGCAGAGTCTGTTATCTAGGCTTCATAAGACGTGGGAGCAGAATTTTGCCATTTGGCCCATTGAGACTGTTCTGCCTTTCAATCATGGCTGTTCTACCTTTCCCTGCCTTCTCCCTGTAACCTTTGACACTCTTTGTCTCATTCTGTGACAATGTGCCCTAGACTCACAGAGCATGGAAGCAGGCCGTTCGGCCTACTCAGTCCGTGCCTGCCATCAAGCACCCATGTACCCCAATCCCGCACTAATCCCATTTTATTCCAATCAATTTTCACAGAACTGCAGCACCTGCAGTTCCTTGTGTCTCCATTTGTGGGCGCTATTGTTTTTATTTTGTGACAGGAGCAGAATTGGGCCATTCGGCCCATCAAGTCTACTCCGCCATTCATTCATGGCTGATCTATCTTTCCTTCTCAACCCTATTCTCCTACCTTCTCCCGATAACCCCTGTCACCCGGACTAACCACGAATCTATCTATCTCTGCCTTAAAATGGTACATTGCCTTGGCCTCCACAGTCTTCTTTAGAGATACATTGCGGAATCAGGCCCTTCGGCCCACCGGGTCCGTGCCGGCCAGCGATCCCTGCATATTAACACTATCCTACACACACGAGGAACAATTTTTACATTTACCAAACCAATTTACCTAGAAACCTGTACGTCTTTGGAGTGTGGGAGGAAACCGAAGATCACGCAGCTCACGGGGAGAACGTACAAACTCCGTACTGACAGCACCCGTAGTCGGGATGGAACCCGGGTCTCTGGCGCTGCGTTCACTGTAAGGCGGCAACTCTACCGCTGCGCCACCGTGCCGCCCAATGAATTCCACAGATTCACCACCCTCTGACTAAAGAGGGCGGGTGGAACTATCTTAGACAATAATGCCCTGACTAGCCTCCTCAGCCACTGCATTAAGGAACAACTCTCAGGATGTGAATCTGGGCCCCACTTTTGACCTTATAAGCTTCCTGTGACTGTGAGCCGTCATTAGAAAAATCAACGATGATAGGTTTTATTTTGGGAGCTGTTTTACAAATCCATTAGCAGTGCTGGCAGAGAAAGTCCTGCTCTACTTGGGGCCAATTAGTTTTACGGACAGATTTCCACTGTGAGGAACAGCACATTAGATGTCAACATCTTTACATCGGCGAAACCAAACGCAGGCTCGGCGATCGTTTGATCAGCTCAGTCTGCCTTAACCAACCTGATCTCCCGGTGGCTGAGCACTTCAACTCCCCCTCCCATTCCCAGTCTGACCTTTCTGTCATGGGCCTCCTCCAGTGCCATAGTGAGGCCCACCGGAAATTGGAGGAACAGCACCTCATATTTCGCTTGGGCAGCTTGCAGCCCAGCGGTATGAACATTGACTTTTCCAACTTTAGATAGTTCCTCTGTCCCTCTCTTCCCCTCCCCCTTCCCAGTTCACCCTCTATCTTCCTGTCTCCACCTATATCCTTCCTTTGTCCCGCCCCGCTGACATCAGTCTGAAGAAGGGTCTCGACCCGAAACGTCACCCATTCCTTCTCTCCTGAGATGCTGCCTGACCTGCTGAGTGACTCCAGCATTTAGTGAAATAAATACCTTTGATTTGTACCAGCATCTGCAGTTATTTTCTTCCACTACGAGGCAGCAGCTTATGTGTGTGGAATCGGTAATTAATTAATATCATGACAGCTGGGCTGGCGAAAAGAACCAGCCAAGAAAATTGCAGAAGGTAGTGGGAATTATAATATTTTGACCAATTTCATCTCCATCCTGACTTAATCATGGTCAACACTCAAGGAATAAAATTCAGGATAATGTTGGCTCGTTGCAATTCAACCATGATTTATATTGCTTGCCATAACCGACCTCCAGATTCAGGGACAGCTTCCTTCCCAGCTGTTATCAGCCAACTGAGCCATCCTCTCACCACCTAGAGACCATCACATAAACCAACCTCCCTTCTATTGACTCCATCTACACCTCGCGCTGCCTCGGCAAGGCCAGCAGCACAATCAAGGACCAGTCTCACCCCGCCCACTCCCTCTTCTCCCCTCTCCCAATTGGTCAAAAGGTACAGAAGTGTGAAAACCCACACCTCCGGATTCAGGGACAGTTTCTTCCCAGCTGTTATCAGGCAACTGAACCATCCTACCACAACCAGAGAGCAGTGCTGAACTACTATCTACCTCATTGGTGACCCTCGGACTATCCTTGATCGGACTCTGCTGGCTTTACCTTGCACTAAACGTTGTTCCCATATAATGTACCTGTACACTGTAAATGGCTCGATTGTAATCATGTGTTGTCTTTCTGCTGACTGGTTAGCACGCAACAAAAGCTTTCCACTGTATCTCGGTACACGTGAGAATAAACTAAACTAAACCTCCCATCTACGTCATTGGAGACCTTTGGACTATCTTTCATCAGACTTCACTGGACTTTAGCTTGCACTAAACATTATCCCCTTTATCTAAACTAAACTGAACCAAACTAAACTAAACTAAACATAACCTACCACACTCTCTTTTCATGCCTACCATTAGAAAGAAGATACAGGAGTCTAAAAACCAGGGCTATCGGGTTTCCAGTTTCCACACCGTATGACTTATTTTATATTTTTCATATTTCAGATACAGCGCGGAAACAGGCCTTTTCGGCCCACCGAGTCCGCACCGCCCAGCGATCCCCGCACATTAACACTATCCTACACACACTAGGGACAATTTTTTTACATTTACCCAGTCAATTAACCTACATACCTGTACGTCTTTGGAGTGTGGGAGGAAACCGAAGATCTCGGAGAAAACCCACGCAGGTCACGGGGAAGAATGTACAAACTCCTTACAGTACAGCACCCGTAGTCGGGATCGAACCTGAGTCTCCGGCGCTGCATTCGCTGTAAGGCAGCAACTCTACCGCTGCGCCTTGATGTATAACTCTATGCTGTATGACACTATGACTCCTGCCAACTTCCATGCATTGCAACAGTCTAGAGACAGTTGAGCCTGCACATTTAAAAGGGGAATCATCCCCTTGTTAAATTTGGCTAAGGATTTGAAATGCCCTGGTCTTTTAATTCATCCAAGAGCCTCTAAGGAATTGAGGGTCTTCCCAGCAGGCATTTGTACAGCCAAGGCCTAGAAGGTTGCAGACCGAATGCATGGATATTGAGGCAGCACGATGGCACAGCGGTAGAGTTGCTGCCTTACAGCGCTTACAGCGCCAGAGATCTGGGTTTGACCCCGACTACGGATGCTGTCTGTACAAAGTTTGTACGCTCTCCCCCGTGACCTGCGTGGATTTCCTCCGCGATCTTCAGTTTTTCCTGCCACGCTCCAAAGACGTACAGGTTTGTCAGTTAATTGGCTTGGTATCAATGTAACAATGATCCCTAGTGTGTGCAGGATAGTGTTATTGTGTGGGGATCGCTGGGCGATGCAGGCTCGATGGGCCGCAGGGCCTGTTTCCGCATTGTATTTCTAAACTAAAAACTAAACTAAGCTAGGTTGAATTAGTGTAGATCGGTAGGGCAGTCAGCATGGATCTGGTGGGACGAAGGGCCTGATTCTATGACTCGATTTAATGCACCCACATGAGTCCAATTTTGCAGTGGTTGCAGTGGCAAAACTGTTGCCTTTTGCCATCCTATTGCCATGAAATGGATCAAAATGGTGGGGCTTTTGTTCATGAGCAGTTTAACATAGAAATTATGTGTAGGGAGGAACTGCAGATGCTGGTTTACACTGAAGATAGACACAAAATAGCTGGAGTAACTCAGCGGGTCAGACAGTATCTCTGGAAAACATGGATAGGTGATGGCCCAGATGCTGTAGGCCCGGACGCTGTAGGCCCGGACGCTGTAGGCCCGGAGGCTGTAAGTCCGGACTGTGTAGGTCCGAACAGTGTAGGCCCGGACAGTGTAGGCCCGAACAGTGTAGGCCCGGACAGTGTAGGCCCGGACAGTGTAGGCCCGGACAGTGTAGGCCCGGACAGTGTAGGCCCGGACAGTGTAGGCCCGGACAGTGTAGGCCCAGACAGTGTAGGTCCGGACAGTGTAGGCCCGGACAGTGTAGGCCCGGACAGTGTAGGTCCGGATAGTGTAGGCCCGGACAGTGTAGGCCCGGACAGTGTAGGTCCGGACAGTGTAGGCCCGGACAGTGTAGGTCCGGACAGTGTAGGTCCGGACAGTGTAGGCCTGGACAGTGTAGGCCCGGACAGTGTAGGTCCGGATAGTGTAGGCCCGGACAGTGTAGGTCCGGACAGTGTATGCCCGGACAGTGTAGGTCCGGAGGCCCGGGCGGCCGCCATTGGTGGAGCATGAGCACGTGACCGCTGGCTGGGTGAGGTGACGTGGGGCGCGGGGCGGTGACGTCACCTTGTCCCTTAGTTGGGAGTGAGATAGTTGGCTCTGCCTACAGCTACACTCGTCCCTCCTGCCTGCGTTTGGTCCGTATCCCTCCAAACCTGTCCTATCCATGCACCTGTCTAACTGTCTCTTAAACATTGGGATAGTCCCTGCCTCAACTACCTTGTGCTTATTCCATACACCTGCCACTATTCCCTTGCATTCCCAGAAAGGATTACACAAAGATCTCGGAGATTGTTTCCGATGCAGGAATCACCCTGTGCCAATTAACAGCAAGACGAACAGCTCGCATTAGTCCGCTGCGTGTCGAATGTATAATCAAAATGAATCTTCCCCTGGCAGGAGAGTGAACATCACTCCTAATGACAGTTGTGTAGTGCGAGTTTACAATAATCAATGTCCTTCAGTAAGTAAAGAATGTGGTCTCGGTATGTTATAGAGCAAATGTACTTCCACTGAATGATGGGGTTGGAATAAACATTAGAGTTGTGTGCGAGGATTTGTTCAGATTAAATACAACAAAGCAAATAGACAAAGGCAGAGCCATGTTCAGTATTTATCGTGCGCAGGAAGTAACTGCAGATGCTGGTTTACACCGAAGATAGACGCAAAATACTGCAGTAACTCAGTGGGACAGGCAGCATCTCTGGAGAGAAGGAATGGGTGACGTTTCAGGTCGAGACCCTTCTTCAGATGAAGGGCCTCAGTTCAGTTTCAGTTGAGTTTATTGTCACGTGTACCGAGGTACAGTGAAAAGCTTTTGTTGCGTGCTAGCCAGTCAGCAGAAAGGCAACACATGATTACAATCGATCCAGTTACAGAGTAGAGATGCATGATAAGGGAATAACGTTGAGTGCAAGACAAAGCCAGCAAGGTCCGATTAAGGATAGTCCAAGGGTCACCAAAGAGGTGGATAGTAGTTCAGCACTGCTCTCTGGTTGTGGTGGGACGGTTCAGTTGCCTGATAACAGCTGGGAAGAAACTGTCCCTGAATCTGGTGGTGTGTGTTTTCACAACAAACTCGACCCAAAACGTCACTGTTGTCCAGTTCAGAGATACAGCATGAAAACGGGCTAAGTTAAGGTGAGCAAAACCAGACCAAACTAAACTAAATAGGGTTAATAGAAATATGCGAAACAGGAAAACGAACAAGGATTATCAATGTGCAATGTATTCAATTACAATCGGACAGTAAATATTAAATAATTGATTTCAAAATGGCTGCAGATGCATTAGCCTGCTGGATGCAAATATGTTTTCTGAAGCTTTTCATCCAAGTCAAACTGATTCAGTGATAAACAGATGTTTGGCCAATTTAATTGGCACTCAGGGGAACAAATCAAGTTGCTGTCAGCTCTTGCAAGTGGGCCGAGTATTTTATTTGTGAGTCAGGACACAGCAGATTGTCCCAACACTCCCTGGGCTCTGGGGATTCAGACTGAGATCCCCCTCGCCTTCCTTCACAACTTCTCTCTTGTTTTGCTGAATGATTTATCAGATTGGCATCCTCCCAAAGACTCCGAAAACAAAATAAGGCTTAAAGTGCTGGAGTAACTCAGCGGATCAGGCAGCAAGCATCTCTGGAGAACATGGAATGGGTGGCGTTTCGGGTCGGGACCCATCTTCAAACTTGACTCAAATCTACACCCTCTAGTTTAGTTTAGTTTAGTTTTGTTTAGAGATACAGCGCGGAAACAGGACTTTCACCCCACCGGGTCTGCGCCGACCAGCGATCCCCGCACATTAACACTATCCTACACACACTGGGGATAATCTACACATACATCAAGCTAATTAACCTACATATAATAGACAATAGGTGCAGGAGGAGGTCATTCGGCCCTTCGAGCCAGCACCGCCATTCAATGTGATCATGGCTGATCATTCTCAATCAGTACCCCGTTCCTGCCTTCTCCCCATACCCCCTGACTCCGCTATCATTAAGAGCTCTATCTAACTCTCTCTTGAAAGGATCCAGGGAATTGGCCTCCACTGCCTCCTGAGGCAGAGAGTTCCACAGATTCACAACTCTCTGAGTGAAAAGGTTTTTCCTCATCTCCGTTCTAAATGGCCTACCCCTTATTCTTAAACTGTGGCCCCTGGTTCTGGACTCCCCCAACATTGGGAACATGTTTCCTGCCTCTAGCGTGTCCAATCCCTTAATAATCTTATATGTTTCAATAAGATCCCCCCTCATCCTTCTAAATTCAAGAGTATACAAGCCCAGTCGCTCCAGTCTTTCAACATATGACAGTCCCACCACACCTGTACATCTTTAGAGTGTCCGTGGAAACCGAAGATCTCGGGTAAACCCATACAGGTCACGGGGAGAACGTACAAACTACGAACAGACAGCACCCAAAGGGTTAAATTGATTTGAAAGGTGAAGGTATTTCGCGAAAGTGTGGCAACAATGTAGTCTGAAGAAGGGTCTCGACCCGAAACGTCACCCATTCCTTCTCTCCAGAGATGCTGCCTGTCCCGCTGAGTTACTCCAGCATTTTGTGTCTATCTTCGGTGTAAACCAGCATCTGCAGTTCCTTCCTACAAATGTAGCCTGAAAAATCCCCAGGCAATATATGTGAGACAAGATGACAAGATGATGTGTTCCCAAGCAAAGCCTTTTAACGAGGAAGGAACGGAAAGTGCTAACAAAACCATTTCCTACAGATATTCTCAAGGGTTGAACATCCATCTAGATTCAGGGAAATAATTTTTTTTTTTCTTTTTCGAAGCACATAATCAGTGGAAGAGAGAATTGAGTAAGTGATAACGAAGAACTACAGATACTGGTTTATACCAAAGGTAGACACAAAATGCCGGAGTAACTCAGTGGGACAGGCAGCATTCCTGGAGATTATGGATAGGCGACGTTTCAGGACAGAACCCTTCTCCAGAAGGAGAATATTTATTCACAAAATACTGGAGTAACTCAGCAGGTCAGGCAGCATCTCAGGAGATGTCGTATGTTGAAAGGCTGGAGCAATTAGGCTTGTATACACTGGAATTTAGAAGGATGAGGGGGGATCTTATTGAAACATATAAGATAATTAGGGGATTGGACACATTAGAGGCAGGAAACATGTTCCCAATGTTGGGGGAGTCCAGAACAAGGGGCCACAGTTTAAGAATAAGGGGTAGGCCATTTAGAGATGAGGAAGAACTTTTTCAGTCACAGAGTGGTGAAGGTGTGGAATTCTCTGCCTCAGAAGGCAGTGGAGGCCAGTTCGTTGGATGCTTTCAAGAGAGAGCTGGATAGAGCTCTTAAGGATAGCGGAGTGAGGGGGTATGGGGAGAAGGCAGGAACGGGGTACTGATTGAGAGTGATCAGCCATGATCGCATTGAATGGCGGTGCTGGATCGAAGGGCTGAATGGCCTACTCCTGCACCTATTGTCTATTGTCTATTGTCTATTGAGAGAAGGAATGGGTGACGTTTCGGATCGAGACCCTTCTTCAGACTGATGTCAGGGGGGCGGGACAAAGGAAGGATATAAAATTTAAAAAACATCCAAGGACCCAAATTTTTTAGAAAAACAAAACAAAACATCAGTCTGAAGAAGGGTCTCGACCCGAAACGTCACCCATTCCTTCTCTCCTGAGATGCTGCCTGACCTGCTGAGTTACTCCAGCATTTTGTGAATAAATACCTTCGATTTGTACCAGCATCTGCAGTTATTTTCTTATACTACTTCCAGAAGGAGAAGACATAAGGAAGGGTCCTGACCCGGTACGTCACCTATTGATGTTCTCCAGAGATGCTGCCTGACCCACTGAGATACTCCAGCATTTTGTGTCTATCTTTAGAGAATCAAGTAAGCTTGTTATCTGAAGGCTGGTACCTGACAATAAATCTGTCGCTGTGCTCTGGGGCAGGACCTCCCATCACACAAACCAACCTCCCTTCCATTGAGGATAATGTTGGCTCATTACAATTCAACCATGATTTATATTGCTTGCCATAACCGACTTCCAGATTCAGGGACAGCTTCTTTCCAGTTGTTATCAGCCAACTGAGCCATCCTCTCACCACCTAGAGACCATCACATAAACCAACCTCCCTTCCATTGACTCCATCTACACCTCGCGCTGCCTCGGCAAGGCCAGCAGCATAATCAAGGACCAGCCGCCCACTCCCTCTTCTCCCCTCTCCCATCGGTACAGAAGTGTGAAAACGTACAACTCCAGATTCAGAGACAGTTTCTTCCCAACTGTTATCAGGCAACTGAACCATCCTACCACAACCAGAGAGCAGTCCTGAACTACTATCTACCTCATTGGTGACCCTCGGAATATCCTTGGTCAGACTTTGCTGGCTTTACCTTGCACTAAACGTTATTCCCTTATCGTGCATCTATACACTGTAAAAGGTTCGATTGTAATCATGTATTGTCTTTCTGCTGACTGGTTTGCACGCAACAAAAGCTTTTCACTGTACCTCGGTACACGTGACAATAAACTAAACTGAACTCACAGTGAGAATGAAGGCAGTTTCATTTCACTGTGTTTCCCCAGCTCTGAAACTGTTGAATTTGCTTCTGTATCCTCTGCAGATTATCCACATCTGTTCATTTCAATCAAGTGTTTGCAACTGCCAGGAAACATAGAAAACTGTTTAAAAGTGATGTTAAAGTATTTATCTGTGTGTGTTTTAAATTCAAGATTCAGACCTTTTTGCATGTCAAGAGATATTCTGAACTTTCTCAAGGGTTTGACAGTCAGCAAAGCTGGGCAGGCACATGTTTGGAGACACAAAATGCTGGAGTAACTCAACGGGTCAGGCAGCATCTCTAAAGAAAAGGAATAGGCGACGTTTCAGGTTGGAACCCCTCTTCAGCCTCAAGAGAGGTTCTGAACCGAAATGTCACCTATTCCTTTTCTCCAAAGATGATGTTTGACCAGCTGAGTTACTCCGCCATTTTGTGTCCGTCTTCAGTGTAAATCAGCATCAGTATTCCCTTCTGACACATGCACAAGTTAGTGATGGGTTTTCCCATGTGACCCAATTACAATGTTTCAGGTACCAGTGCAATTTCCCATTGATCAGATTCTGTTCACTCTCAGTCTGCAGAACAGTATTATAGATCCAAACCAATTAGTCTCAGGCCACAGAAGACCCAAGAGAGAGGGTGAAGAAAGATTCTTCTCAGTATGAGCTTTGCCTTTGAAGGATGATTGGTTCTATTTTTTTTTTAAAGAGATACAGTGCGGAAACAGGCCCTTCGGCCCACCGGGTCCGCGTCGCCCAGCGATCCCCGCACATTAACACTATCCTACACACACTAGGGACAATTTTTACATTTGTCCAGCCAATTAACCTACATACCTGTACGCCTTTGGTGTGTGGGAGGAAACCGGAGATCTCAGAGAAAACCCACGCAGGTCACTGGGAGAACGTACAAACTCCGTACAGACGGCACCCGTAGTCGGGATCGAAAAGGGTCTCTGCTGGATTCGCTGTAAGGCAGCAACTATACCGCTGCGCCACCGTGCCACCCGGATGATGGCTCAGCGGTAGAGTTGCTGCCTCACAGCGCCAGAGACCCGGGTTCCATCCTGACTACGGGTGCTGTCTGTACGGAGTTTGTACGTTCTCCCCGTGACCTGCGTGGGTTTTCACCGGGTACTCCGGTTTCCTCCCACACTCCAAAGACGTGCAGGTTTGAAGGTTAATTGGCTTCGGTAAAATTGTAAATGGTCCCTAGTGTGTGTAGGATAGTGTTAATGTGCGGGGATCGCTGGTCGGCATGGACTCGATGGGCCAAAGGGCCTGTTTCAGCGCTGTATCTCTAAAGTAAATTCAGTCACGGCGGCACGGTGGCGCAGCAGTAGAGTTGCTGCCTTACAGCGCTTGCAACGCCGGAGACTCGGGTTCGATCCCGACTACGGGTGCTGTCTGTACGGAGTTTGTACGTTCTCTCCGTGACCTGCGTGGGTTTTCTCCGAAATCTTCAGATTCCTCCCAAACTCCTAAGACGTACAGGTACGTAGGTTAACTGGTTCGGTGTATGTGTAAATTGTCCCTGGTGTGTGTAGGGTAGTGTTGGTGTGCGGGGATCACTGTCCGGCACAGACTCGGTGGGCCGAAGGGCCTGTTTCCGCGCTGTACCTCTAAACTAAATTCAATAACATGGTGTTCTGTGTTACCATGCCCTGGAGATTTGAGGGAATGTGAGGGGGGGGGGGGGGGGGGGGGGGGAGGGGGGGGGGGGTGGGGGGGGAGGGGGGGGAAGTGCCACTCACGTGAGTTGACCTGAACCACAGCAATATACCCCTTCTCCCTCCCCCATCAACTCACTCGCCCCCCTTCAGATGTCTGCAGTGGGGACCACACTGAGGAAAACACTCCTAACCCGGCTCAGGTGCAGATGGCAAGTAATCTCTGCTCCGAGATGCAAGAAGATTTAATCCATTGAAGTCAGCTCCTTCGGGGAGCCCAGGAAATTTGCATCAGATTCCCCCGGACTTGTTCAACTTCAGAGATAAATGAGCAGCCATCTGCTGAGTTTC
Organism: Rhinoraja longicauda; assembly: GCF_053455715.1. Classification (NCBI taxonomy): domain Eukaryota; kingdom Metazoa; phylum Chordata; class Chondrichthyes; order Rajiformes; family Arhynchobatidae; genus Rhinoraja; species Rhinoraja longicauda. The sequence goes on from NC_135989.1 coordinate 11,994,357, forward strand.
TGAAAGGAATTTTCCCAAGGTCAATCAAACATTCTGCCATTAGTTTAGTTTAGTTTAGTTCAGAGGTACGGCAGAGAAACAGGCCCTTCGGCCCACCAAGTCCGCGCCGACCAGCGATCCCCACACACTAACACTACCCTACACACACTAGGGACAATTTACATTAATACCAAGCCAATTAACCTGCAAACCTGTACGTCTTTGGAGTGTGGGAGGAAGCCGAAGATCCCGGAGAAAACCCACGCAGGTCACGGGGAGAACGTACAAACTCCGTACAGACAGCACCCGTAGTCGGGATCGAACCCGGATCTCTGGCGCTGTGAGGCAGCAACTCTACCGCTGCACCACCTTGCGGCCCCATTAAGGCAAATAAAGGACGCAGAAATCTCTGCCAACTAGTGGGAGCACATCCTATATGTTCTAAGGCAGTTGGGCTCATTGAATGAGACTAATTTTGGGCACACAAGGAGTTTAGATGTCTTCAAAGTATTAAATCATAAATTCAGAACTTCATCAGCATTAGTGGTAGAGAGAGTCTGAAGGCCCTGATTTGTGCTGGATGATTCTATGACTGTAAGTTAGAGGGAAAGTAGCAAGGACGTTATTTTTAGAGATACATTGCGGAAACAGGCCCTTCGGCCCCTCTGAGTCCGCACCGACCAGCGATCCCCACACATTTACACTGCCCCACACGCTAGGGACAATTTACATTTATACCAAGTGGCGCAGCGGTAGAGTTGCTGCCCTACAGCCCCAGAGACCCGGGTTCGATCCCGACTACGGGCGCTGTCTGCACGGAGTTTGTACGTTCTCCCCGTGACCTGCGTGGGTTTTCTCCGAGATCTTTGGTTTCCTCCCACAATCCAACGACGTAAAAGTTTGCAGGTAAATTGTAGGTAAGTGTAAATTGTCCCCAGTGTGTGTAGGGTAGTGTGTTAGTGTGCGGGGATCGCTGGTCGGTACGGACTCAGTGGGCCGAAGTGCCTGTTTCCGCGCTGTATCTCTCAAACCGCCCTAAACCAAGCCATTTAACCCACAAACCTGTACGTCCTTGGAGTGTGGGAGGAAACCGAAGATCTGGCTTCAGTCAGCTGGAGAACACAGTTTAAGAAGCCGGCCACAGTTTAAGAATAAGGGGTAGGCCATTTAGAACTGAGACGAGGAAAACCTTTTTCAGTCAGAGAGTTGTAAATCTGTGGAATTCTCTGCCTCAGAAGGCAGTGGAGGCCAATTCTCTGAATGCATTCAAGAGAGAGCTGGATAGAGCTCTTAAGGATAGCGGAGTCAGGGGGGGTTATGGGGAGAAGGCAGGAACGGGGTACTGATTGAGAATGATCAGCCATGATCACATTGAATGGCGGTGCTGGCTCGAAGTGCAGAATGGCCTCCTCCTGCACCTATTGTCTATTGTCTATTGTCTATAGAACGCAAGGAGATGGAGGAGGGGGAAAGGCAGATTGTGGCACATATATTAGATAAGAAGGAAACAGGAGCAAAGGAGAGACAGTGGAATCAAATTCAACAGTAACTTTCAAAAGGGTATGGGATATATAATTGACAAAAGACCAGCACCCAGGGGAAATTTGACTCGCTCGTTCTGAGAACAAACACAGGCACAAAAGCCCAAGTGGATGCCTTTGGATCTCAGGAGAGATTGCTCTGCATTTCAACGATTTTCCCATTCATTAAGCTGGGCTCACTTTACAATGCAAGACCTAAACCACCCTCAGTGGGGAAGAATAATCGCCATGCTTCCAGGGCGTGACAATATCAAAGATCAATAAGCTTTGCACTTTGGGATATTAGACTAATACTAGACCAATTGGGCCCAAACATCTCCTGCATTGGTGCAGCACCCTCTCCTCCTCCCCTCCCCCATCCCCCTCCCTCCACCCTCCTCTCCCTCCCCTCCCCCTTCCCCTCCTTTCCCCCTCCCCCTTCCCCTCCCCCCCCCCCCACTCCATCCCCCTCAACCCCCTTTATCCTTCCTTCCTCCACCACCCTCCCTCCCTCCCCCCCTCCCTCCCTAGGAGATAGATTTAAACTTTCAAATATGAATAACTTTAAAAATATAACACCGATTTCAATTAAACTTCTTCCATTAGCACCAAAGGGACGACGGTGAGTAAGGTGGGCCTAGAACTGTCGCGCTATCGTGTACCGTTTTGGTGGTAGTTCAGGAACAAACAAACGAACAAGAGTTTTAGTATATAGATTATTCAGTGTTGACATATTCCATTCCAAAGATGGCAACTCCCAAAGTCAAACATGGCCAGAATATGCAGAATACATAATCACTGGTACATGTGATCATTATGCATATCAAATAGAATAATTCTGCCAATAATTTATTGACATTACCTTAGTTTTTATTACCACGCTCTGCAGGTGTATATCAGAAGGGTGGAGAGGGGAATCTTTATGAATCCTTTTAATCCCAGGTTTAATTTAGCTAAACATTACTTGACTTAAATCTTCAGCTGGATAACCTTTCTCTGAATTAAACAAAGATTACAAGGCTAAAGAATGCAAACAAATCTCAAGTCAGGCTGGCTTTTAGAAGAATGTTTTCTCAGCACCAAAACCCCAGTAGATATAGAGGATGATCCCAGATCTAAAGGATTTAACATTATTTTATTACCACAGTGGCTACGGTGGTTCAAAAGATCACGCTGAGCTTGAGGGGATGTAGAAAAATCCTTGTAACAATGCTTTCATTCTGTGACTGAAGATCTTTCAATGTGAATCTCTTTCACTCTTCCGTCACATGGATTGCAAGCCGAAGAGATTTCTTGGCATTGGGTGAAACAAGGGACAAGGAAGTTTCCTGATTCCCACTTTCCATGTTTAGTTTAGTTTAGCATTTTTTAGTTTAGAGATACAGCGCGGAAACAGGCCCTTCGGCCCACACCGACTAGCGATCCCCGCACACTAACACTAGCCTACACACAATTAGGGACAATTTACATTTACACCAAGCCAATTACCCTACAAATCTGTACGTCTTTGGAGTGTGGGAGTAAAAACCGAAGATCTCGGAGAAAGCTCACGCGGTCACGGGGAGAACGTGCAAACTCCTTACAGACAGCACCCGTAGTCGGGATCGAACCCGGATCTCTGGCGCTGCAAGCGCTGTAAAGCAACAACTCTACCGCTGCGCCACCGTGTTTCGTTTAGTTTATTGACACACAAATACACATGTGTAAACTCACGTGTACACATACACACACACACACACACACACACACACACAATCACACGCTCATACATTCACACACTCACACATGCACACACACACAAACAACACAAACACTCAAATGCACACGCATACGTGTACACAAACACTCACACTTGCACACACAGACATGCACATATGTACACACACACAAACACACACACACACATGCACACATGCACACGTTAACACACACACTCACACAGACACACCCAGAGATACACACACACATATAGACACATACATATATACACTCAAATAGAACACACACACTCTCTCACACACACCTTCGCTCCCACATGTATACGGACACATACACACACACTCACATCTTCACACAGTTACTCACAATGAAAACACATGCAAGCATACACCCACGCACATTCACACACACCTATGCGCACACACACACACACACGCGCACACTCAAACAAAGACTATACTCATACTCTTATGCTCAAATACACACACATGCATGTACAAAGCTGTACGCACACAGACACACACATTCAAATAAGCTGCCATTCAGGTATACATGCACATGAATGATTAATGCATGAACCTAACTACTCCCTAATGACACACACACCTTTAATGAAACAAAAGCGGTAGCAAATTACAACCTGAGCAGAAGTCCCAGCAGGTTTTAAAGAGCAACATTGATTCCTGGCAATGTTCTTACATTCCTCTCTACCTCCAAGCATTTAATTCACTCCAGAACGCCACAGTGCTGTTGGCTAATTGGTCTCCTCTGTAATACAAATCCTCACCGTTCCTACTTTATCCTTTCTTCCACAAAGAGCTGACAATATCTGACCCAGCCAGCTCAATGCTCCCCAGCAGGCTGGCATTAAGATTCAAGGCACAATCCATCTCCCCGACAGTGGATCTCACAGAAGAATAGACGCAAAATGCCGGAGTAACTCAGCGGGACAGGCAGCATCTCTGGAGAGAAGGAATGGGCGATGTTCCGGGGGTCGAGACCCTTTTTCAGACTGGTTAGGGATGAGGGGAGCAAGAGATTTAGACGATGATGTGGAGAGATAAAAAAACAGTGAATGAAAGGATATGCAAAATTAATTCCTTGTATATGCACATATAATTGGCCAATAAACATTCATTCGTTCATTCATTCATTGAAAAAAGTTACGATGATAAAGGAAACAAGTCATTGTTAGCTGTTTGTAGGTGAAAATGAGAAGCTGGTGTGACTTGGGTGGGGGAGGGATGGAGAGAGAGAGAGAGAGAGAGAGAGAGAGAGAGGGAATGCTGGGGCTACCTGAAGTGAGAGAAATCAATATCCCTACCTCTGGGCTGTAAGCTGCCCAAGCGAAATATGAGATGCTGTTCCTCCAATTTGCATTTAGCCTCGCTCTGACAATGGATCTCACAATCCTGCTGTGTGTGACATTGCTACTGTTAGATTGTATTTTGTGTCGATTAGGTGATTGATCCACATTCTTGTTCATCGACAGTTTGTGGATGGGGCTCAGAAGGTGAGCGGCAATATCCTTGTTTCTGACGTTTGTAGGTACATTGTCGATTGGTGTCCGATTGATTCTGCCGGCTTGGCTCGAACCTTCAGACGTCCCGGGCAGACACAGTGACTAATCCCGGCTAAATTCTGCCCCCAAGCCATCTCTCCCCCACTTGCTAATACTCAGAAATCCCCAAGCTCCTTGCCTGCCGTTTTTGAAGGATCGATGGATGGAAATTTACCTTTCAGGCAGAACAGAGTCATAGTCATACAGTGTGGAAACAGGCCCTTCAGCCCAACTTGCCCATGCCAACCAGCATGTCCCATCTTCACTAGTCCCACCTGCCTGCATTTGGCCCATTTGCCTCTCAACATATCCTATCCATGTACCAGTCTCAATAGACAATAGGTGCAGGAGGAGGCCATTCGGCCCTTCGAGCCAGCACCGCCATTCAATGTGATCATGGCTGATCATTCTCAATCAGTACCCCGTTCCGGCCTTCTCCCCATACCCCCTGACTCCGCTATCCTTAAGAGCTCTATCGGTCTCAATGTACACCGAGCCCGGACCGACCAGCGATCCCCGCACACAAACACTATCCTATATACTAGGGCTAATTTACAACGATACCAAGCCAATTAAACTAGAAACCTAGGGAAAAAAACTGCAGAAGCTGGTTTAAATCGAAGGTAGACACAAAATGCTGGAGTAATTCAGCGGGTCAGGCAGCATCTCGGGAAGGAAGGAATGGGTGATGTTTCGGGCCAAGACCCTTCTTCAGACTGAAGAAGGGTCTCGACCCGAAACGTCACCCATTCCTTCTCTCCCGAGATGCTGCCTGACCCGCTGAGTTACTCCAGCATTTTGTGTCTACCTTCAACCTAGAAACCTAGATGTCTTGAGAGTGTGGGACGAAACCGGAGAACCCGGACAACACCTACACAGGTCAAGGGTATAACGTTCGAACTCCGTGCAGACAGCACCCGTGGTTAGGATTGAACCCGGGTGTCTAGCGCTGTAAGACAGCAACTCTACTGTTACGCCACTGTGATCATTAGTGTGTGGTCACTGGTGTGACCATGATGTTGCAATTTCAGTGGGTGTTGGAGTTGGCCGTGAGCGATGGGTTGGTTGGTGTTGGACGTTTGAGGATTGGTAAATGCTTGGGCTTGGTTAGTGCAGGAGCTTTGCGTGTTGGGGGGGGGTCATGGATGGGGGATGTTTGGGGGTTGCTGGACATATTAGTTTAGAGATACAGCGCGGAAACTGGCCCCTTCGGCCCACCGGGTCCGCGCCGACCAGCGATCCCCGCACATTACCACTATCCTACACCCACTAGGGACAATTTTTACCTTTACCAAGCCAATTAACCTACAAACCTGTACGTCTTTGGAGGGTGGGAGGAAAGCGAAGATCTTGGAGAAAACCCACGCAGGTCACGGGATGAACGTACAAACTCCGTACAGACAGCGCCCGTAGTCGGGATTGAACCCGGGTCTCCGGCGCTGTAAGGCAGCAACTCTACCGCTGCACCACCATGTGTTACATAGAACAGTACAGCACAAGAACAGGCACTTAAGGCAACAATGCCTGTGTGAATATGATGCCAAGACTATCACTTATCTGCCTAACCCATATCCCTCCATTCGCTGCACATCTAGTTGCCTATCCCATTGTTCAACTGCAAAAGCTTTCAGGAGGGTCTCGACCCGAAACGTCACCCATTCCTTCTCTCCAGAGATGCTGCCTGACCCGCTGAGTTACTCCAGCATTTTATGTCTATCCTTGGTGTTCAGTTTAGTTTAGTTTATTGTCACGTGTACCGAGGTACAGTGAAAAGCTTTTTGTTGCATGCTATCCAGTCAGCAGAAAGACAATACATGGTTACAATCGATCCATTTACAGTGTATAGATAGATACATGATCACGTTCAGTGCAAGGTAAAGCCAGCAAAGTCCAATGATGGATATTCCGAGGGTCACCAATGAGGTAGATGGTAGTTCAGCACTGCTCTCTGGTTGTGGTAGGATGGTTCAGTTGCCTGATAACAGCTGGGAAGAAACTGTCCCTGAATCTGGAGGTGTGCGTTTTCACACTTCTGTACCTTTTGCCCGATGGGAGAGGGGAGAAGAGGGAGTGGGTGGGGTGCGACTTGTCCTTGATTATGCTGCTGGCCTTGCCGAGCCAGCGTGAGGTGTAGATGGAGTCAATGGAAGGGAGGTTGGTTTGTGTGATGGTCTGGGCTGTTGGCCTTGCCGAGGCAGCGTGAGGTGTAGATGGAGTCAATGGAAGGGAGGGAGGTTGGTTTGTGTGATGGTTTGGGCTGCGTCCACAATTCGCTGCAATTTCTTTCTGAGCCCGAGCAAAAGTTATAACAAGACATTTATATCGGAGTTGGAACTTGTGCTCATGTTTAAAACCATAATGAGCATTGCAATTGGTTTAAGCTCACTGACTAAATCAAATTGTAATCTTGTCACATGGGAATAATGAGCTTCCTTTTGGGTTCCGCGGATTTCACTCCATAATTTAATTTGATTTTATAATTAGGTAGATTTGTTAACGGTGACTGAATAGTGAAATCATGTTGGACCTCGCTATTTCCCTTGGGTTTCGGTGTCTCGGTCTTGGCATTCCAGACGATTTGAAAAGGCAGTGACTTTTGAACAGGTTGCCATGGAAAGTGGAATTGAGAACAGAATTTATGCAGCAGGCAGTGAAGAAAGCGAATGGTATGTTGGCATTCATAGCGAGGGGATTTGAGTATAGGAGCAGGGAGGTTCTGCTGCAGTTGTACAGAGCATTGGTGAGACCACACCTGGAGTATTGCGTACAATTTTGGTCTCCTAATCTGAGGAAAGACATTATTGCCATAGAGGGAGTACAGAGAAGGTTCACCAGATTGATTCCTGGGATGGCGGGACTTTCATATGAAGAAAGACTGGATAGACTCGGCTTGTACTCGCTGGAATTTAGAAGATTGAGGGGGGATCTTATAGAAACTTACAAAATTCTTAAGGGGTTGGACAGGCTAGATACAGGAAGATTGTTCCCGATGTTGGGGAAGTCCAGAACAAGGGGTCACAGTTTAAGGATAAGGGGGAAGTCTTTTAGGTCCGAGATGAGAACGTTTTTTTTTCACACAGAGAGTGGTGAATCTGTGGAATTCTCTGCCACAGAAGGTAGTTGAGGCCAGGTCATTGGCTATATTTAAGAGGGAGTTAGATGTGGCCCTTGTGGCTAAAGGGATCAGGGGGTATGGAGAGAAGGCAGGTACGGGATACTGAGTTGGATGATCAGCCATGATCATATTGAATGGCGGTGCAGGCTCGAAGGGCCGAATGGTCTCCTCCTGCACCTATTTTCTATGTTTCTATGTTTCTATATCGTTTAGGAAGGAATTGCAGACGCTGGTTTAAACCGAACACAAAAAGCTGGAGTAATTCAGCGGGACAGGCAGCATCTCTGGAGAGAAGGAATGGGCAACGTTTCAGCTCGGCACTGATGAAGAATCTGAAGAAGGGTCTCGACCCGAAACGTCATCCATTCCTCCTCTCCAGAGATGCTGTCTGTCCCGCTGGGTTACTCCAGCTTTTTGTGTCTATCTCATTGAGAACAGTGCCTCTGGCAGCGATAAATTACCTCCACGCTGCTTGAACCCACTGAGGCCTGTTCAGAGCGGAGACTGTTATCAATGAAGCACAGATAAAGGGTGGATTACAATTTTAGATTGTAATGGGGAATCAATTAGTTCCAGGTGATGAGCAGCTGAACTAATGCTCCATAGCCTGAGACTGACGTTAATATGACAGGAAGGTAAAGGCTTTTAACCTACTTTTCGCGAAATTAACTGATGCTTAGCTGATGCAGCAGAAGGAAGGCCACAATTAGACTTGGCTTCTCCTGACCTGGGAGAGAGGGAGGGAGGGACAAACATCCTCCCCGTGACTAAACAATGCATGAAGATGGTGATGTTCAGGGAAGGGGAGCTCGGGCTTGGTTCACTGGTAAAGCCAAACTATTTCTGCAGTGGAGAGGCAAGGGATTGCTGGAACCTGGAGCAAAATATAGACTGACGCAGGTTCCCACCGAAGATACATACAAACACAGCTGGAGTAACTCAGCGGGTCAGGCAGCATCTCTGGGGAAAAGGAATAGGCGACTTTTCAGGTCGAGACCTTTCTTCAGACTGAGGGTCAGGGGGGAGGGAAAATAGAGGTATGAAAAGGTTCAGAACATATCAGAGCCGGCACTGATGGAGGGTCTCGACCCGAAGCGTCATCCATTCCTCCTCTCCAGAGATGCTGTCTGTCCCGCTGGGTTACTCCAGCTTTTTGTGTCTATCTCATTGAGAACAGCAGGAAAGGTGGAGCCCACAATGGCCCATTGTTGGCTGTGGTAGAAGTGTTAACGATGGGATATGAACAGTGAAACTAGCAGGACCACCAGGGTGGGGGAGGTACGGGAGAGAGAGGGAACACAAGGGTTACTTAAAGTTAGAGAAACCATTGCTCAAATCGTTGATTTGAAAGCTGCTCAAGCGAAATATGAGGAGCTGTTCCTCCAATTGCGGCCTCACTCTGACAGTGGAGGAGGCCCAGGACAGAAAGGTTCTTGATTAGTAAGGGTGTCAAAGGTTAAAGGTAGGAGAATGGGGTTGAGAGAGAATAATAGATCATCCATGATGGAATGGCAGAGTAGGCTCAATGGGTTGAGTGACCTAATTATGTTCCTATGACTTAGGTCAAAATGTCAGGCAGCATGTGTGGAGACAAAGGGATGGTTGACGTTTCGGGTCGAGACCCTGCTTTTTAGTTCTACAGTATCTTCCGGTACCGAGGATATCTTAAAATCATTTCACAGGCAATAACCTATGTCTAAAGTCTGGTCACTGTTAGAATGTAGAAAGTGGAGCGGTTCATTCGCACAAAGCTAGATCCCACATAAGCCAATGGAGCGTGGTGGCACAGCGGTAGAGTTGCTGCCTTACAGCGCCAGAGACCCCTGTTCGATCCTGACTATGGGCGCCGTCTGTACGGAGTGTGTACCTTCTCCCCTGTGACCTGCGTGGGTTTTCTCCGGGATCTCCATTTTCCTCCCACACTCCAAAAAATGTACAGGTTTGTAGGTTAACAGGCTTGGTAAAATTGTAAAAACCAACGTGGTCACGGGGAGAACGTACAAACTCCGTACAGACAGCACCCGTGGTCAGGATCGTACGCGGGTCCCTGGCGCTGTGAGGCAGCAACTCTACCGCCGCGCCAACGTGCCGCCGACCCTGGAGAGCAAAGAGGGAGAAGACTTTGAAGGGGAATAAACAATTGGAAAGAACATGAAAAGTGTGGCTCAAAGAGTTTAATGAAACCGTTGAAGGGAAGGGAAATGTTCAAAACAATTGAGCTGACAGATGATGTTGAGGACACTCTTTGGAAACAGTTACAATGTCATTATCCAAACACTTCTAGTGAGTGCTAGGATCATTACCATCTGTTTGCAAATGTTCTCAATGGACCATTCACTGGCAGCAAATTGAACGGAAATTTGAATGATGTTCCCAGTGGAGGTAGGAAATGTCGCTGCTGGACTGAACACTATTGACAGCCTGACACATTGGTAAGATTCATGTGCATGTTGAGAGGTTGTTTACTACGGTGGCCACAGCAGTAGAGTTGCTGCCTTACAGCGCCAGAGTCCTGGGTTCAATCCTGCCTGTACAAGGTTTGTACGTTCTCCCTCTGACCACGTGGGTTTTCTCCGGTTTCCTCCCACATTCCAAAGACATACAGGTTTGTAGGTTGCAGAGTCTGTGGAATTCTCTGCCACAGAAGGTAGTTGAGGCCAGTTCATTGGCTATATTTAAGAGGGAGTTAGATGTGGCCCTTGTGGCTAAAGGGATCAGGTGGTATGGAGAGAAGGCAGGTACAGGATACTGAGCTGGATGATCAGCCATGTTCATATTGAATGGCGGTGCAGGCTCGAAGGGCCGAATGGCCTACTCCTGCACCTATTTTCTATGTTTCTATGTGTAGGAAGAAATGGCAGATGCTGGTTTAAACCGAAGATACACAAAATGCTGGAGTAACTCAGCAGGACAGGCAGCATCTCTGGAGAGAAGGAATGGGTGACGTTTCGGGTCAAGTCCTGACTGAGGAAGGGTCTCGACCCGAAACGTCACCCATTCCTTCTGTCCAGAGATGCTGCCTGACCCTGACCAACATTACTCCAACATCCTCGACGTTTGTTTAGTTTATTGTCACATGTACCGAGGGACAGTGAAAAGCTTTTTGTTGCGTTGTATCCAGTCAGCAGAAAGACAATGCGTGATTGCAATCGATCCATTTACAGTGTATAGGATATATGTATAGGTAAAGCCAGCAAAGTCTGATCAAGGGTAGTCCGAGGATCACCAATGAGGTAGATAGCAGTTCAGCACTGCTCTCTGGTTGCAGTAGAATGATGCAGTTGCCTGATAACAGCTGGGAAGAAACTGTTGCTGTTGTAAACCAACCCCTGTAGTTCCTTCCTACACAAAGTTTTCAGGAGGATGAGTTTGAACCTAATCTGTATTCCCCTTAAATTTTTTGCAATCTGCCTTATCTACATTTTCTATCTAACCTTTAAAAATAAATATTCCGCTCGTAGCTATCCCAAATCACATTCCCTACTGGCCTCCAGGTTCACCCCAAATCTGCAATATATTAAGCTTTACTGGAAATTACTTGTTGAATCCAATTATAAATTTAAACCTCTGGGATCTCCCCTTATATTAGTCATTTTCTAAACTCACAGGAAGAATTATAAACATTATTTATTTGTTTAGCTTTCACTGATTCTTTTGAACATTTTCAATTTGAACAGTAGGTGCTTTGTATTAGTGGCATTAACAGTGAGGGGTAGAATTCATGGGAGACTGGAGTCAGTGGCCGTTACCATGGTGACGTTACAAGGTGTAAGTGGGTCCCAGGGAATTCCTGCCTGTTCTCAGAGGTGTGTAGTTCAGTTGTGCCAGGGGCTTGCTAATCCTTGGATTACTATACTCTGGAGAGTTTCCTCCACATTCACGTTTCAAAAGGGGTTGGCACGGTGGCGCAGCGGTAGAGTTGCCGCCTCACAGTGCCAGAGACCCGGGTTCGATCCTGACTACGGGTGCTGTCTGTACGGAGTTTGTACCCGTTGTTTGTCATACATAGACAACATAGACAACATAGGCAACATAGACCTGTTGTTTGGTTCAGAGATGCAGCGCGGAAACGGGCCCTTCAGCCCACCGAGTCCGCGCCGACCAGCGATCCCCACACACTATCACTATCCTACACGCACTAGGGACAGTTTTACTGAAGCCAGTTAACCTGCAAACGTGCACGTCTTTGGCGTGTGTGGGAGGAAACCGGAGCACCCGGAGAAAACCCACGCGGTCACTGGGAGAACGTACAAACTCCATACAGACAGCACCCGCAATCAGGATGGAACCCGGGTCTCTGGCACTGTGAGGCAGCAACTCTACCGCTGCGCCACTGGTGGTGAAGACAGATGACAGTGGCGTTTTAGAGGCTTTTAGGTAAGCGCATGAAAGTGCAGGGAATAGAGGGATATGGGTCATGTACAAGTCAAGTCAAGTCAAGTCAAGTCAAATTTATTTGTCACATACACATACACGATGTGCAGTGAAATGAAAGTGGCAACGCCTGCGGATTGTGCACAAAAAAGAATTACAGTTACAGCATATAAATAAAGTTAATAAGTTACTATTAGTGTCGACAAAAATTTAGTCTCTGGGGTTATAAAAGTTGACAGTCCTGATGGCCTGTGGGAAGAAGCTCCGTCTCATCCTCTCCGTTTTCGCAGCGTGACAGCGGAGGCGTTTGCCTGATCGTAGCATCTGGAACAGTCCGTTACTGGGGTGGCAGGGGTCCCTCGTGATCTTGCTTGCTCTGGATCTGCACCTCCTGATGTATAGGTCCTGCAGGGGGACGAGTGTAGTTCCCATGGTGCGTTCTGCCGAATGCACTACTCTCTGCAGGGCCATCCTGTCCTGGGCAGAGCTGTTCCCAAACCAGACTGTAATGTTGCCGGACAGGATGCTCTCTACAGCCCCAGAGTAGAAGCAGGCAGAGAGATCAGTTCTGCAGAGAGTATCAGGCATCATGTTCGGAACAAACATTGTGGCCCGTTCCTGTGCTGTACTGTTCAATGTTCTATGTTGAAAGCTATCCAATTATCCCCACTGAATTTGTCCCATATCATCCGTAAACCTCAGACACGTAAATAAATCTCTTTTGAGTAACGCCATCACATTTGCTTCCACCGTTCATTCAGTCAGTGCATTAAAAAATAATAAATCTTGTGGGTTAATAGGAATTGCCAACCACCAAAGTGATATATAAGGCTATATTTCACTCTTGATCCCGCAGACCTGCGTAGAATATGGTCGTGCTTGACTCGTGACGTGGCCTTCAACACTGACGCATGGACTGTGGGCCTAGTGTCTCCACAAAATAATTTGCTGCTTTTATTTGTTGTGCCTCTCTTCCCCTTGCCTCCTAAGTTGATGCAAATATCAGAAAGGTCAAGAGACAAGAGAGAGTCGAGAGTGTTTTATTGCCATACTAGACCAAGTGGACCCATTGGGCCCAAACCTCTCCTGCTTGGAGTAGCACCCTCTCCCCCCCCCACTCCCCACTTAAGGTGGGCCTAAAGTTGTCGCGCTACCGTGAACCATTTTGGCTGTAGTTCAGGAACAAACAAACAAACAAACGAGAGTTCTAGTACATAGATGTCCCCAGCTGGAACAATGGAATTCGTACCTACAGCAGCTCGACAGAATGTGTAAACATAATGCACTGTAAACAATAGTATAAACCAGAGAGAAATAAAGTTCAGTGTATATAGGAAAGAACTGCAGATGCTAGACACAAAATGCAACTCAGCAGAACAGGCAGCATCTCTGGAGAAAAGGAAAAAAGGAATGGGTGCCGTATCAGACAAGACCCTTCTTCAGACAAGGTCCCACATAGGAGATTAGTGGGCAAAATTAGAGCACATGGTATTGGGGGTAGGGTACTGACATGGATAGAAAATTGGTTGACAGACAGAAAGCAAAGAGTGGGGATAAATGGGTCCCTTTCGGAATGGCAGGCAGTGACCAGTGGGGTACCGCAAGGTTCGGTGCTGGGTAGTGTGAATTGTGAGGAAGATGCAATAAGGCTGCAGGGTGACTTGGACAGGTTGTGTGAGTGGGCGGATACATGGCAGATGCAGTTTAATGTAGATAAGTGTGAGGTTATTCACTTTAGAAGTAAGAATAGAAAGGCAGATTATTATCTGAATGGTGTCAAGTTAGGAAGAGGGGATGTTCAACGAGATCTGGGTGTCCTAGTGCATCAGTCACTGAAAGGAAGCATGCAGGTACAGCAGGCAGTGAAGAAAGCCAATGGAATGTTGGCCTTCATAACAAGAGGAGTTGAGTATAGGAGCAAAGAGGTCCTTCTACAGTTGTACCGGGCCCTGGTGAGACCGCACCTGGAGTACTGTGTGCAGTTTTGGTCTCCAAATTTGAGGAAGGATATTCTTGCTATTGAGGGCGTGCAGCGTAGGTTCACTAGGTTAATTCCCAGAATGGCGGGACTGTCGTATGTTGAAAGGCTGGAGCAATTAGGCTTGTATACACTGGAATTTAGAAGGATGAGGGGGGATCTTATTGAAACATATAAGATAATTAGGGGATTGGACACATTAGAGGCAGGAAGCATGTTCCCAATGTTGGGGGAGTCCAGAACAAGGGGCCACAGTTTAAGAATAATGGGTAGGCCATTTAGAACGGAGATGAGGAAGAACTTTTCCAGTCAGAGAGTGGTGAAGGTGTGGAATTCTCTGCCTCAGAAGGCAGTGGAGGCCAGTTCGTTGGATGCTTTCAAGAGAGAGCTGGATAGAGCTCTTAAGGATAGCGGAGTGAGGGGGTATGGGGAGAAGGCAGGAATGGGGTACTGATTGAGAGTGATCAGCCATGATCGCATTGAATGGCGGTGCTGGCTCGAAGGGCTGAATGGCCTACTCCTGCACCTATTGTCTATTGTCTATTGTCTAAGATAGCACCCGTAGTCAGGATCGAACCCAAGCATTCATAGACAGAAATGGAGTGGCACAGTGGGGTAGTTTTGGGGGCGCTACCTTACAGTGCCAAGGACCTATGTTTGATCCTCCACTATTCAACTCTACCGCTGCGCCACAGTGCTGCTCAATGAGGTCGGGAGAAGAGTTTCTCTTGCTTTCTGAAAGTAAGCATGCAGGTACAGCAGGCAGTGAAGAAAGCAAATGGCATGTTGGCCTTCATAGCGAGAGGATTTGAGTATAGGAGCAAGGAGGTCCTACTGCAGTTATACAAGGCCATGGCGAGACCGCACCTGGAGTATTGTGTGCAGTTTTGGTCTCGAAATTTGAGGAAGGACATCAGTGCTATTGAGGGAGTGCAGCGTAGGTTCACCAGGTTAATTCCCGGAATGGCGGGACTGACATATGATGAAAGAATAGATCGACTGGACTTAGATTCACTGGAATTTAGAAGGATGAGAGGGGATCTTATAGAAACATATAAAATTCTTAACGGATTGGGCAGGCTAAATGCAGGGAAAATGTTCCTGATGTTGGGGGAGTCCAGAACCAGGGGTCACACAGATTAAGAATAAGGGGTAGGCCATTTAGGACTGAGATGAGGAAAAGCTTTTTCACCCAGAGAGTTGTGAATTTGTGAAATTCTCTGCCACAGAAGGCAGTGGAGGCCGATTCACTGGATGCTTTTAAGAGAGAGTTAGATAGAGCTCTTAATGATAGGGGGTATGGGGAGACGGCAGGAACGGGGTACTGATTGTGGATGATCAGCCATGATCACAGTGAATGGCGGTGCTGGCTCGAAGGGCCGAATGGCCTCCTCCTGCACCTATTGTCTATTGTCTATTGTCTAACATATAAAATTCTTAATGGATTGGGCAGGTTAAATGCAGGGAAAATGTTCCTGATGTTGGGGGAGTCCAAAACCAGGGGTCACACAGATTAAGAATAAGGGGGAGGCCATTTAGGACTGAGATGAGGAAAAGCTTTTTCACCCAGAGAGTTGTGAATTTGTGGAATTCTCTGCCACAGAAGGCAATGGAGGCCGATTCACTGGATGATTTCAAGAGAAAGTTATATATAGCTTCTAGGGCTAACAGAATCAAGGGGTATGGGGAGAAAGCAGGAACGGGGTACTGATTCTGGATGATCAGTGATGATCATATTGAATAGCAGTGATCCTGCACGTATTTTCTAGGTTTCTATGTTTCCACAGTGAATGGGAAAAGGACTGGGATGGGAAATCAAGACTAACCTCCACACACTCTGACTATAAAACATTTAGGGAGAGTTCTGTAGCAATCCCATCTATTTTGGAGCACATTAGCAGATAACTGGATGTGGTTTGAAACAGAGATCTCCCACTGTACAGAGGCGTGAGCATTTTGTTTCAATTCACTGAGGGACAGTAATTATTTTTATCTTCTTCGGCGTAATGGCATAGCATAAATAGTACTCTCCTGCACACCCATGGCTCTCAGTCTTGGACTCTCTCCACCAACCCATTGATTCTCTGCTCCCATCCTCTTGTGTCACACTCATTACTGCCGCACTGGCAACTCTTTTTGTTTGGGATGTGGAGATTCATCCGGTATTTATTGCTCATATATAATGGGCCTGGACTCAGCATGTTTGTGAGCTGCCTTCTTGAACCACTGTTATAGAGGTCAGAGAGTGATACAGAGAGAAACAGGCCCTTCGGCCCAACTTGCCCACAACGGCCATCTAGTGGAGTTAGATAGAGCTCTTAATGATAGCGGAGTCAGGGGGTATGGGGAGAGGGCAGGAACGGGGTACTGATTGAGAATGATCAGCCATGATCACATTGAATGGTGGTGCTGGCTCGAAGGACCGAATGGCCTACTCCTGTACCTATTGTCTATTGCCTATTGGCTACTGTCTAACATGTCCCAGCTACACTGGTCCACCCTGCCTGCATTTGGCCCACGTCAAATGAATGAATGAATGAATGAATGAATGATTGAATGAATGAATGAATGAATGAATGAATGAATGAATGAATGAATGAATGAATGAATGAATGAATGTCACTCTCAACCTGTCCTATCCATGTACCGTCTTGGAAGGACCTGCAGATGTTGGTTTATACCGAAGATAGACACAAAATGCTGGAGTAACTCAGCGGGACAGGCAGCATCTCTGGATGGAAGGAATGGTTTGGCAGGCCTGTTGAAAGACTGGAGCGACTAGGCTTGTATACACTGAAATTTAGAAGGAGGAGAGGGGATCTTATCAAAATGTATAAGATTATTAAGGGGTTGGACACGTTAGAGGCAGGAAACATGTTCCCAACGTTGGGGGAGTCCAGAACAAGGGGCCACAGTTTAAGAATAAGGGGTAGGCCATTTAGAACGGAGATGAGGAAAAACTTTTTCAGTCAGAGAGTTGTGAATCTGTGGAATTCTCTGCCTCAGAAGGCAGTGGAGGCCAATTCTCTGAATGCATTCAAGAGAGAAGTAGATAGAGCTCTTAAGGATAGCGGAGTCAGGGGGTATGGGGAGAAGGCAGGAACGGGGTACTGATTGAGAATGATCAGCCATGATCACATTGAATGGCGGTGCTGGCTCG
This sequence comes from Rhinoraja longicauda, assembly GCF_053455715.1. NCBI lineage: Eukaryota > Metazoa > Chordata > Chondrichthyes > Rajiformes > Arhynchobatidae > Rhinoraja > Rhinoraja longicauda. The sequence goes on from NC_135989.1 coordinate 12,011,763, forward strand.
AAGGGCCGAATGGCCTCCTCCTGCACCTATTGTCTATTGTCTATACCGTAGATAGACACAAAATGGTCGACTGACTCAGCGGGACAGGCAGCATCTTTGGATGGAAGGAATGGTTTGGCAGGCCTGTTTCCATGTTTTCCAACTCAATAACACCATGAATCTATTTGGTGGAAACACCTCTGGATACATTTGACCATCCTTTTCCAGGTTGAAATAGCTTCATGGTCCTTGTTTGACTTTTTTTTTTCTTTGCCGAGTAAAAATTTTAGTTCATACTTCCACTCAGACATTGCAACTTGCTGATCCTAATGGTGTGTGTCAGTTTGATCCACTCAGTGTGCGAAGAACAACTTTATCTAATGCCCCAGGCTCAGGCCTTTCACACTACCTTAGCCGGAGAGCTTTTTGTCGTGGTAACTGGATGTCGAGGGGTGGCGTCTCCAGGGGTTGAAAACTATCCGCAGTGCCAAGTGTCACGGTGTGAAAATCAAAACAAAACACTAGCATTTATCGCGAGAGGACTAGAATACGAAAACAGGGATGTAATGCTGAGATTCCATGAGGCACTGGACAGACCACGTTTGGAGCATGACACAAAAACCTGGAGTAACTCAGCGGGACAGGCAGCATCTCTGGAGAGAAGGAATGGGTGGCGTTTTGGGTCGACACCCTTCTTCAGACCTTTGATGCTGCCTGTCCCGCTGAGTTACTCCAGCTTTTTGTGTCTATCTTTGGTTTAAATCAGCATCTGCCGTTCCTTCCTACACATGTCCTCCAGAGATATATAATATAAGAAAATAACTGCAGATGCTGGTACAAATCGAAGGTATTTATTCACAAAGTGCTGGAGTAACTCAGCGGGTCAGGCAGCATCTCAGGAGAGAAGGAATGGGTGACGTTTCGGGTCGAGACCCTTCTTCAGACTGATGTCAGGGGGGGCGGGACAAAGGAAGGATATAGGTGGAGACAGGAAGATAGAGGGAGATCTGGGAAGGAGGAGGGGAAGGGAGGGACAGAGGAACTATCTAAAGTTGGAGAAGTCGATGTTCATACCACCGGCCTGCAAACTGCCCAGGCGAAATATGAGGTGCTGTTCCTCCAATTTCCGGTGGGCCTCACTATGGCACTGGAGGAGGCCCATGACAGAAATGTCAGACTGGGAATGGGAGGGGGAGTTGAAGTGCTCGGCCACCGGGTCCTCAGAGATGCTGCCTGACCCGCTGAGTTACTCCAGCTTTTTGTGTCTATCTTCGATTTAAACCAGCATCTGCCGTTCCTTCCTACACTTGTCCTCCAGGGATGCTGCCTGACCCGCTGAGTTACTCCAGCACTTTGTGCGATGTAAATGTGTTGTTACTGTCTCTGTACAATTGTAGCTTCTGACAATTTTTACGGATTATCCTCGATCACATCTTCCCTGGTGCTTTACGTTATTGTTAAAGGTCTATCTCCTTAAGAAATGCACAAATATGAATAATTCAAGCTTGTTGTAACAAGCCCCATTTGAAAGTTATTATACAGTTTAGAACAGATTACCTAGCATAAATAATACAGTTGTACTACCATCTCATGGGCCAGCGCCATTTCAACTCGATTTGAATGTAGAATGAATATTATTGTTGTGTTCTGTTCGATGCGAAGGCTATCAGTGAAATCTTTCCAACCGATCTAGCACTGATCTAGCACGAGTTGTTAGCCAGATTGGGATTTTTTTCTTCTGTGGGAGAGGACAGTTAGGTAGAGAGTTACAGGCCTTAGACCCTGTAATGGTGAAGGAACAATGGTGCCCTTCCAAGATGGGATACGATACTGTAGTGTTTGTGCAAGCTGTTTAAGATATAATATTTTTTTGTATCTTGTTGTCATGAGATGAATTTAAGAATAAGGGGAAGGCCATTTGGAACAGAGATGAGGAAAAACTTTTTTTGCATTAAATTCAGTAATAATCTTACTAAATATTAGAATTAATCATACTTAAGTACAAAACATATAAGATTATTAAGGGATTGGACACGCTAGAGGCAGGAAACATGTTCCCAATGTTGGGGGAGTCCCGAACTAGGGGCCACAGTTTAAGAATAAGGGGTAGGCCATTTAGAACGGAGATGAGGAAAACTTTTTCACTCAGAGAGTTGTAAATCTGTGGAATTCTCTGCCTCAGAAGGCAGTGGAGGCCAATTCTCTAGATGCTTTCAAGAGAGAATTAGATAGAGCTCTTAATGATAGCGGAGTCAGGGGGTGTGGGGAGAGGGCAGGAATGGGGTACTGATTGTGGATGATCAGCCATGATCACAGTGAATGGCGGTGCTGGCTCGAAGGGCCGAATGACCTACTCCTGCACCTATTGTCTATTGTCTATTGTCTACATATATGGGCATTATGGACTGCGAGGAGCCAGAACTTAGTACTGTATCTGAGAATGCAGAGACGGGAGGGGGCAGACATGGAGGAGCTTGGTGAGATATTGTTCTTACCAGACCTGCAACGAGAGAAAAGCTTGGATAGATACAGATCCGTTTGTATTACTACTTCAATAGACGACTAATTGAACTGAAACGTCACAAAGATCTCTCTGTTGGGGGCTCTGCGTTAAGATCGTTCGCGCCTATTCTGTGTGAAGCAAGGCAATCAGAAAGGACTTTATTGGAAAAGGTCTGAAGTTGCCATTACAGGTACGATGGCACTTTATTTATCCCAGAAGGGAAATTGGTCTGGAAACAGTCATAAAAACACAACAAGATACATGAGACGTGAAATTAAAATGACGAGTGCAAAGTCCAGGATTGGGGATGTGCAAAGATTCGGGGGGGGGGGGAGGGGGGGAGAGGAGTCAGCCCACGCTGACCAACTTGCCCCATCAACACTAGTCCCACCTACTTGCATTTGGCCTGTATCCTAAACCTATCCTGCCCATGTACTTGCCGAAATATCTATTAAATGTTATGATGATATTTAGTTTAGAGACACAACGCGGAAACAGGCCCTTCGGCCAACCGGGTCCGCGCCGACCAGCGATCCCCGCACATTAACACCATCCTACACCCACTAGGGACAATTTTTACATTTACCAAGCCAATTAACCTACATAGCTGTACGTCTTTGGACTGTGGGAGGAAACCGAAGATCTTGGTGAAAACCCACGCAGGTCATGGGGAGAACGTACAAACTCCGTACAGACGGCACCCGTAGTCGGGATCGAACCCGGGTCTCCGGCGGTGCATTCGCTGTAAGGCAGCAACTCTACCGCTACGCCACCGTGCCACAACTACCACCTCTGTCAGCTCGCTCCATATGCTCACCACTCTCTGATAGACAAAGTTGACCTTCAGGTTCCTATTAAATCTTTTCCCTCTCACCATAAACCTGTGTCCTCTTATTCTTGAGCCCCCTAGGCTGGGTGAAAGACTGCTGAGAATAGATAGGATGCAGTCACCGTTTCTATTCTCAGCATTGTACCAGTTCTCGTTATTGTAGCGCAAATGTCCCACTACAAAGTCCAATGGCGGCTTTTGGGTAGCGATGAATGGGGCTGTACCCTGGCTTATGAAGGACCATTCGATACCTGACAACAGAGGGGAAGAAGTTGTTCCTGAGTCCCTCCCATTCCTTCTCTCCCGAGATGCTGCCTGGCCCGCTGAGTTACTCCGGCATTTTGTGTCTACCTTGTTCCTGAGTCTGGTGGTTCAAGCTTCTGTACCATTTGCCAAGATGGGAGCGGGTGGGACAAGTCTTTGGTCACGTTGGATCAGGGACACAAAATGCTGGAGTAACTCAGCGGGACAGGCAGCATCTCTGGAGAGAAGGAAGGAATGGGTTGCGTTTCGGGGTCGAGACCCTTCTTCAGACTATGTTTGAGAAATGTAATGGCGGTCAAGTCGGCCATTTTGGACTTGGCCAATGCTGGGCTTGAGTAGAAACATAGAAACATAGAAAATAGGTGCAGGAGTAGGCCATTCGGCCCTTCGAGCCTGCACCGCCATTCAATATGATCATGGCTGATCATCCAGCTCAGTATCCCGTACCAGCCTTCTCTCCATACCCCCTGATCCCTTTAGCAAAAAGGGCCACATCTAACTCCCTCTTAAATATAGCCAATGAACTGGCCTCAACTACCTTCTGTGGCAGAGAATTCCACAGACTCACCACTCTCTGTGTGAAGAAATGTTTTCTCATCTCGGTCCTAAAAGACTTCCCTCTTATCCTTAAGCTGTGACCCCTGGTTCTGGACTCCCCCAACATCGGGAACAATCTTCCCGCATCTAGCCTCTCCAACCCCTTAAGAATTTTATATGTTTCTATAAGATCCCCCCTCAGTCTTCTAAATTCCAGCGAGTACAAGCCCAGTCTATCTAGTCTTTCCTCATATGTAAGTCCCGCCATCCCAGGGATCAATCTGGTGAACCTTCTCTGTACTCCCTCTAAGGCTAGAATGTCTTTCCTCAGATTAGGAGACCAAAACTGTACGCAATACTCCAGGTGCGGTCTCACCAAGGCCCTGTACAACTGCAGCAGAACCTCCTTGCTCCTAAACTCAAATCCTCTTGCTATGAATGCCAACATACCATACCAGTAGAGTTTGGGGGGGGGTGAACCAGTCTAGGCGAGTGAGGTGTTTTTCCATTATGTTCCAGCATTTACCGCGCGGTTGGTGTCAGAAGCTGAGTCTCTCACCGCAGAAAAGGAACTCACTAATAAATCCAACAGAAATTGAGAAGCAAGTTGTTTACTCAGAGAATATGGGGGAATGGCCGAGAAAATGTACTAGGTTAACCTACTAGGTTAATTCCCGGAATGGCGGGACTATCATACCTTGAAAGACTGGAGCGACTAGGCTTGTATACACTGGAATTTAGAAGGATGAGAGGAGATCTTATCGAAACGTATAAGATTATTAAGGGGTTGGACACGTTAGAGGCAGGAAACATGTTCCCAATGTTGGGGGAGTCCAGAACCAGGGGCCACAGTTTAAGAATAAGGGGTAGGCCATTTAGAACGGAGATGAGGAAAAACTTTTTCAGTCGGAGAGTTGTAAATCTGTGGAATTCTCTGCCTCAGAAGGCAGTGGAGACCAATTCTCTGAATGCACTCGAGAGAGAGAGCTGGATAGAGCTCATAAGGATAGCGGAGTTAGGGGGTATGGGGAGAAAGCAGGAACGGGGTACTGATTGAGAATGATCAGCCATGATCACATTGAATGGTGGTGCTGGCTCGAAAGGCCGAATGGCCTACTCTTGCACCTATTGTCTATTGCCTATTTGGCTCATCGAGACTGCACCACTATTTAATCATGGTTTTTTCCTATCAATCTCCGCTTTAAAAATACCCAATGATGTCCTCCACTGCTGTCTGTGGCAATGAAATCCACAGATTCGCCACCCTCTGACTAAAAAAATTCCTCCTCCTCTCCTTTCTAAAGGTACGTCCTTTAACTCTGAGGCTATGCCCTCTGGTCCTAGACTCTCCCACCAGTGGAAACATCCTCTCCGCATGCACTCTATTTAGTCCTTTCATTATTCAGTAGCTTTCGATGTGGTCTGCACGGTGGCGCAGCGGTAGAGTTGCTGCCTTACAGCACCAGAGACCCAGGTTCGATCACAGCTACGGGTACTGTCTGTGTGGGTGATCAGTGTGACCGCATGGGTTTCCTCTGGGTGCTCCGGTTTCCTCCCACATCCAAAGACGTGCGGGTTTGTAGCTTAATTGGTTTCTGGTGTGTAGGGAGTGGGTGAGGAAGTGAGATAATGTAGAACTAGTGTGAGGGGGTGATCGATGGTCGGCATTGACCTGATGGGCTGAATGGCCTGTTTCCGTGCTGTATCTTTAACCTGAGCTCAAACTAAACTAAACTACCCTGGGGAAAAGATGCTTACTATCTTTCCTCTTCTCCTCATAACTGTACAAACTTCTCCAAGGTCACCTCTCAGCCTTTCAGCTTCCAGTGGGCATAAATCCAGCCGATCTAATCTCCTCTCATATCTGCAGCCCAGCATTTCTCATTTCCATGGCAGTCGAAAAATTGGAACTCAGTTTGTGAAATTAAAAAAGTTCGCATCAGTCATGTGTGACCACAAAACCACTGAATTGCAATGTCCACACGCCCCCTTGCACACTGATGGCCTTTAAAGATGTCCATCTGTCATTGCTCCCTGCTCTAGCATTAGGCCAAGTCTTAACTGCCCTCTAATGCAACTGAGAAAGACTCTCAGTTGAAGGGCAATTAGAAATGGCCATTGGAAGGAATATCCAAAACACCATCTCTATCAATAAATGGGAACACAGAGGGTGGTGAATCTGTGGAATTCATTACCACAGAGGGTTGTGGAGGCCAAGTCAATCGATATTTGTAAGGCAGAGATAGATAGATTCTTGATTAGTGCGGGTGTCAGAGGTTATGGGGAGAAAGCAGGAGAATATAACGGAGAAGCACAATTATTCACCACTGAACTGACATCGAGATGAGACATTATCTCGTGGGTACTCTTTGAGTAAATGTGGGTTGCATACGGATAAGCCTTTGATTTAGGTCAAGAGTATTTGTCTGTCAAGACAGATCACAAAATGCTGGAGTAACTCAGCGGGTCAGGCAGCATCTGTGGAGAACTTGGATAGGTGACGTTTCACAGAGTGCTGGAGTAACTCAGCGGGTCAGGCAGCATCTGTGGAGAACATGGATAGGTGACGTTTCACAGAGTGCTGGAGTAACTCAGCGAGTCAGGCAGCATCTGTGGAGAACATGGATAGGTGACGTTTCACAGAGTGCTGGAGTAACTCAGCGGGTCAGGCAGCATCTGTGGAGAACATGGATAGGTGACGTTTCACAGAGTGCTGGAGTAACTCAGCGGGTCAGGCAGCATCTGTGGAGAACATGGATAGGTGACGTTTCACAGAGTGCTGGAGTAACTCAGCGGGTCAGGCAGCATCTGTGAAGAACATGGATAGGTGACGTTTCACAGAGTGCTGGAGTAACTCAGCGGGTCAGGCAGCATCTGTGGAGAACATGGATAGGCGATGTGTAGGAAGGAAATGCAGATGCTGGTTTACCCTGAAGATAAGTTTACCCTGGGCGGCACGGTAGCGCAGCGGTAGAGTTGCTGCTTTACAGCGAATGCAGCGCCGGAGACTCAGGTTCGATCCTGACTAAGGGGGCTGCACTGTAAGGAGTTTGTACGTTCTCCCCGTGACCTGCGTGGGTTTTCTCCGAGATCTTCGGTTTCCTCCCACACTCCAAAGACGTACAGGTATGTAGGTTAATTGGCTGGGTAAATGTAAAAATTGTCCCTAGTGGGTGTAGGATAGTGTTAATGTACGGGGATCGCTGGGCGGCACGGACTTGGAGGGCCGAAAAGGCCTGTTTCCGGCTGTATATATATGATATGATATGATATGATAAGTCACAAAATGCTGGAGTAACTCAGCGGGTCAGGCAGCATCTCTGTAGAAAAAAGATAGGTGATGTTTTGGGTCGGGACCCATTTTCAGACTGATCAGGGTGGTGGTAATCTTATTACACTACTGTGTAACATCTGGAAGTCAATGTTAATTAAAATTGTACTGGGGTATTAATAAACGTAATGTCCAGAAAATCTGTAGGTTTGGTACCATCAGAGAGTGCTGGACTTTAGAAGTTCGGCTGTATCTTTACAACTTCTCGGCAAGTTTACCTTTGGAAAAGAAATTCATAAAAATAAATTAATTTGAGTCATTGGATATTAATGCAACAAACAGCTGAAGGCCAATAGCAATTTGGATGCAGTGAAGTGCCTGTACGTAAGCTGAGATAATTCCAAGTGGTATTAATGTTGTTTGGTGCTATGAGAGTCTGAATAATTAAAGACTTAATCAATAATTCACGGCTTTCACAATGCCGTGAGAAGAGAACAGGCACGGAACAAGACGGCCTGATTTCTCACAAGAACGATGTTGAATCCAATCAAACGAACAACAAGGTTCATTTTTCACCAAAAAACAAAAATATTGTCACATTAAACAACACTAATTCAACTCCTCCTTCTCATTCCTTAGAAAATCCTCAGCAGAGGCACAATTTCTTCTTCTTTTGTGTCCATCATCTATGTTTCAAATGTTGGGCCAGGCTCTTGCACAGTGGGCAGCCTTCTGGTTTGCCACCGCTAGATCTTCCAGGCAGCATTGTTCATCAAGAAGTAGGCATCTTAGTAGGTGTGGCGTGGATTGTACAGATGTTCCACATTCACATTCAGTGTCTGCCGCATCTGCACCGCCCCATTTGCTTATATTTCTTATATTTTTTATAGATTTAGAGATACAGCGCGGAAACAGGCCCTTCGGCCCACCGGGTCCACGCCGCCCAGCGATCCCCGCACATTAACACTATCCTACACACACTAGGGACAATTTTTACCCAGTCAATTAACCTACATACCTGTACGTCTTTGGAGTGTGGGAGGAAACCGAAGATCTCGGAGAAAACCCACGCAGGTCACGGGGAGAACGTACAAACTCCGTACAGACGGCGCCCGTAGTCAGGATCGAACCTGAGTCTCCGGCGCTGCATTCGCTGTAAGGCAGCAACTCTACCGCTGCGCCACCGTGCCGGCCTCAGCCCATCCCTGTACGTAGCCTTTTGAGGGACTTCAGGTCTTCCAGTCACACCTGTGACCAGGTGGGAGCTGTTCCTTGGTTGGGATTGGCAGCTTTTGGTGGTGGTGGATTTCACTGCATTTCTTTTCCCACAAGGCTGATCTGGTTTCTTGAGGAGACTGTGACAGAGGCTGGGCTGTGTGAAGGAGGCTCTTCCTCCACTGGGTGATGGGAGTGACAGGAATGGCGGGTGTCCCCAACTTGCCCACTAGGTTCAGTTCCACCGGCAGCTGATCTGCGGATTCCTGGGTGTTAAACCTGTCCTATCCACGTACCTGCCTATTTAATCTGAAGAAGGGTCTCAGCCCGAAACATCACCCATTCCTTCTCTCCCGAGATGCGGCCTGACCCGCTGAGTTACTCCTACTATATCCGTTGTTCAAGGTGTGGACTCATATACTTTGGCGAGGCCAAATGTCGACTGGGCGATCATTTCACTAAACACCTTCGCTCAGCCCGCCGGGACCTACCTGATCTCCCGGTTGCCAAACACTGTAATTCCCCTTCTCATTCCTACACTGACCTTTTTATCCATTGTCAGAGTGAGGCCCAGCGCAAATTGGAGGAACAGCACCTCATAGTTTGCTTATGCAGCTTACTACCCAGCAGTATGAATATTGATTTCTTTAACTTCAAGTAACCCCCCTCTCACCAACCCTCCCCCACCCAAGTCGTCCTAACTTCAAAGTCGTCTTGTTGAGTCTCATTGGCTGTACCTTGTTTTCACCTTGACCTTAGCAAACAATGGCCTGTTTCCTTTATTATTGTCACTTTTTTGCACATCTTTCGTTCATTTGTTCTATATCTCTCTATATCACCGTCTATGTCTCTCGTTTCCCTTTCTCTCAGCGGGACAGGCAGCATCTCCAGAAAGAAGGAATGGGTGACGTTTCGAGTCGAGACCCGCCTTCAGACTGAGAGTCAGAGGAGCCCGAAACTAGAGAAACTACTTTCAGTCTGAAGAAGGGTCTCGACCCAAAAGGTCACCCGTTCCTTCTCTCCAGAGATGCTGCCTGCCCATGCTGAGTTACTCCAGCATTTTGTATCTATTTCCCCTTTAAACCAGCATCTGCAGTTCCTTCCTACACTCTAGGGATGGGATATTGTTTAATAAACAGCAACGAACAAATACTCCCAGCTAGGGGATCACTTAAGTCAGTCGTTTGAGTGTACCTTGACGCTAATTTCGCAGGAGCACCTAAACAACCTCTCCATCCATCAATCTGACACTCTCCAGGAGAGGCAAGGCAGTGAAGCATCATCTGCTGCGTTATTTTCTGTTGTTGATACATTCTTGTGAGAGGCGTTATCAAGAATCTCTCCAATTACTGTCACATACATTCCCTGAGGGTTTCAGGCAGAAGAGCCTTTCATGTGATCAGTCTGAACTGCACGCAAATTAGCCAGCTCCCAGCTACTGGAGGCAGGGTAGCTCAATTAGACTCTACAATCAGCAAGGTGTTCCTGGTGTGTACAGTGTTTCAAGAGTCAAGGGTGTTTTATTGTCAAATGTCCCAGACAGAACAATAACAGCCTTGTGTGGGAAGGAACTGCAGATGTATAGATCCTATTATTAGATCCTATTATTAGATCAGTCTGAAGAAGAGTCTCGACCTGAAATATAAGAAAATAACTGCAGATGCTGGTACAAATCCAAGGTATTTATTCACAAAATGCTGGAGTAACTCAGCAGGTCAGGCAGCATCTCAGGAGAGAAGGAATGGGTGACGTTTCGGGTCGAGACCCTTCTTCAGACCTGAAACGTCACCCATTCCTTCTCTCCTGAGGCGCTGAGTTACTCCAGCATTTTGTGTCCACCTTTCAATTTGAACCACCATCTGCAGTTATTTTCCCACACGTTAGATCCTGTAGATCGACACAAAATGCTGGAGTAACTCAACGGGACAGGCAGCATCTCTGGAGAGAAGGAATGGGTGACATTTCGGGTCGAGACACTAAAGTCTCAAGTCAAGTCAAGTCAAGTCAAGTTTATTTGTCACATACACATACACGATGTGCAGTGAAATGAAAGTGGCAATGCCTGCGGATTGTGCAAAAAAGAATTACAGTTACAGCATATAAATTAAAGTTAATACAGAAAAGACAAAATTTAGTCCCTGGAGTTATAATAGTTAACAGTCCAGATGGCCTGTGGGAAGAAACTCCGTCTCATCCTCTCCGTTTTCACAGCGTGACAGCGGAGGCGTTTGCCTGACCGTAGCATCTGGAACAGTTCGTTGCTGGGGTGGTAGGGGTCCCTCATAATCTTGTTTGCTCTCGATCTGCACCTCCTGATGTATAGGTCCTGCAGGGGGACGAGTGTAGTTCCCATGGTGCATTCTGCCGAACGCACTATTCTCTGCAGGGCCATCCTGTCCTGGGCAGAGCTGTTCCCAAACCAGACTGTGATGCTGCCGGACAGGATGCTCTCTGCAGCCCCAGAGTAGAAGCATTGAAGGATCCTCAGAGACACTCTGAATTTCCTCAGCTGTCTAAGGTGGTAAAGGCGCTGCTTTGCCTTACCCACCAGTGTGGCAAGTTATGAGTGTTTAATTGTCCTATGTCCCAGATAGAAAGATGAAATTCTTAAATTCTTCAGGACGGTGCAGGCAGTGTCAGGTCCAACGATCAAGCATCCACTGGCATTCACCACACTTCCGGAGCTCAAGCTTAAAGCACAGCAGGGAACAACTATAATGCTCGAGAGGATGTAAACTGTGAGGTCGACATCAAAGTGACTTACCAGTGTTGACTCTGAATCACACTCGTCTATAAATAAAGAGCATTAGAGATCATTAAAGGCAAAGTGAAAGTGTAATAGATCACACACCATACTGCGTGAGCCTTTGTAAGTCAATGTTTTACCACAGCCTCAAGTGCACAAAGGTTTTAACTCATCAATGTCATCTTTGTCAGTGGGGTCAGTGAAGGTTTAAGTTTAGGTTTAGGTTTATCATCGGTTGAGTTTTCGGCTATTATAGCAAAGATTCATGGCGTTTTGTACAGAGGCGACATCAGTATGATATAGGTAGACACAAAATGGTGGAGCAACTCAGCGGGACAGGCAGCATCTCTGGAGAGAAGGAATGGGCGAAGTTCATTCAGTCTGAAGAAGGGTCTCGACCCAAAACATCACCCATTCAATAGACAATAGACAATAGGTGCAGGAGGAGGCCATTCAGCCCTTCGAGCCAGCACCGCCATTCAATGTGATCATGGCTGATCATTCTCAATCAGTGCCCCGTTCCTGCCTTCTCCACCTACCCCCTGACTCCGCTATCCTTAAAAGCTCTATCCAGCTCTCTCTTGAATTCCTTCTCTCCAGAGACACTGCCTGTCCCGCTGAGTTACTCCAGCATTTTGTGTCTATCTTCAAGGTAAACCAGCATCTGCAATTCCTCCTGACACATCAGTATTTTATATTAAATTACAGGCATTGGACATTGGTGGGGCGAGCAATTTATTCCCCACACCTTCTGTGCCTTGGGAAGGTGGTGGTGAGACAATTTCTTGAACCGCTGCAGTCCGTATAAGGTCAAAGTGCTTCCACGGTATAGTTGGGTAGGGAGTTGGGCTTGGCAGCATCAACAGACTGACAATCTATTTCCAGAGTCAGGATGTTTAGAGTATTGTGTTCAGTTCTGGGCACCACGTTAGAGCAAAGATGTTGTCAAGCTGGAAAGGGCGCCGAGAAGATTTACGAGGATGTTATTATGGAAGTGTACAAAATCATGCGAGGAAAAGATAGGGTAGATGCACACAGTCTCTTGCCCAGAGTAGGGGAATCGAAAACCAGTGGACATAGGTTTAAGGTGAGGTGGAAAAGATTTAATAGGAACCTGAGGGCTATCTCTTTTACACAAAGAATGGTGGGTGTAAGGAATGAACCCTTCGGCCCAAATTGCCCACACCAACCAACATGTCCCATCTACACCTGCCTGCCTTTGACCCATATCCCTCTTAAACCTGTCCTATCCATGTACCTGTGTTGCGATAGTACTACCTCAAATATAGACAATAGACAATAGGTGCAGGAGGAGGCCATTCGGCCCTTCGAGCCAGCACCGCCATTCAATGTGATCATGGCTGATCATTCTCAATCAGTACCCCGTTCCTGCCTTCTCCCCATACTCCCTGACTTCGCTATCCTTAAGAGCTCTATCCAGCTCTCTCTTGAATGCATTCGGAGAATTGGCCTCCACTGCCTTCTGAGGCAGAGAATTCCACAGATTCACAACTCTCTGACAGCTCGTTCCACACACCCACCACCCTTTATGTGAAAAAGTTACCCCTCAGATTCCTATTAAATCTGTCCCCCCTCACCTTGAACCTATGTCCTCTGGTTCTTGATTCCCCTACTCTGGGCAAGAACCTCTGTGCTTCTACCCGATCTATTTCTCTCGTGAGTTGACACGAGGTGATCATTGGACCCGACAAGAACAATGGAGGACCTGGCATGGGGAGATCGCCGTGACGGACGGTGGGAGAACAAAGGGGGATCTGGTGTGGTTGAAGGGGGGAGGGGGGACTCTGGTTTTAGAATTCTCTGCCCAGGGGATAAGCCTGTGTTTGTTTGTTCGTTTGTTCCGGTTAAGTCCACAGTCGCTTCTCTTTTTCTTTTTTTCACTTTTAATTTAATTTTAATTTTCAAGTTTTCAAGAGAGAGTTAGATTTAGCTCTTAGGGTTAAAGGAATCAAGGGATATGGGGGGGAAAGCAGGAACAGGGTATTGATTTTGGATGATCAGCCATTGAAGGTATCACAAAATGCTGGAGTAACTTAGCGGGACAGGCAGCATCTCAGGAGAGAAGGAATGGGTGACGTTTCGGGTCGAGACCCTTCTTCAGACATCTGCAGTTATTTTCCTACACATGATCACATTGAATGGCGGCGCTGGCTCGAAGGGCCGAATGGCCTACTCCTGCACCTATTTTTTCTATGTTCGATGTTCTAAACTTTGAAATAGAAACATTTTTCTATGTTTCTATTTTTTAAGTTTTCGTGTACCTTGTGTGTTATGACTGTTGGCAGCCCAATTTCCCTCAGGGTTTTATTGTATCATATCGTATCATATCGTATCGTGTCATTATCGTATTGTGACCCATGGCATATGTTGAAAGACTGGAGCGACTAGGCTTGTATACACTGGAATTTAGAAGGATGAGAGGGGATCTTATCGAAACGTATAAGATTATTAAGGGGTTGGACACGTTAGAGGCAGGAAACATGTTCCCAATGTTGGGGGAGTCCAGAACCAGGGGCCACAGTTTAAGAATAAGGGGTAGGCCATTTAGAATTGAGATGAGGAAAAACTTTTTCAGTCAGAGAGTTGTGAATCTGTGGAATTCTCTGCCTCAGAGGGCAGTGGAGGCCAATTCTCTGAATGCATTCAAGAGAGAGCTAGATAGAGCTCTTAAGGATAGCAGAGTCAGGGGGTATGGGGAGAAAGCAGGAACGGGGTACTGATTGAGAATGATCAGCCATGATCACATTGAATGGCGGTGCTGGCTCGAAGGGCCGAATGGCCTACTCCTGCACCTATTGTCTATTGTCTATTGGCTCACACTGGCAAACCACTGTAACTCTGATTCACCTCTTTCAGGTTCAAAACATCTCGCAGTCCATCGCAGTGCTGGACCTACGAACCTACCGTGACCTCCAGTACATGCGGAACACGGAATCGCTGATGAAAGTTCTCAACGCCCGTTTAAAAGTCGCAGAAACCCATTCGAACCTGATGAACAAAAACTTCCAGGTATGTGGACAAGTAGAAACATAGAAAATAGGTGCAGGAGTAGGCCATTCGGCTCTTCGAGCCAGCACCAGAATCAGTACCCCGTTCCTGCTTTCTCCCCATATCCCTTGATTCTGTTAGCCCTAAGAGCTGTGTCTAACTCTCTCTTGAATGCATCAAGTGAATTAGCCACCACTGCCTTCTGTGGCAGAGAATTCCACAGATTCACAACTCTCTGGGTGAAAAGGTTTTTCCTCATCTCAGTCCTGAATGGCCTAAATTCCTTATTCTTAAACTGTGACCCCTTCCTTCAGCCCAACTTGCCCATGCCAACCAACATGCCCATCTACACTGGTCCCACTTGCCTGTGTTGGCCCATCTCCCTATAAACCTGTCCTAAGCTTGTACTTGTCCAAATGTTTCTTAACTGTTGTGATAGTCCCAGCCTCAACTACCTCCTCCGGCAGCTTGTTCCATACATCCACCACCCTTTGTGTAATAAAAGTTGCCCCTCAGGTTCCTATTATATCAGATCATAAGATCATGTGATAGGAGTAGAATTAGGCCATTCGGTCCATCAAGCCGACTCAGCCATTCAATCATGGCTGATCTATCTCTCCCTCCTAACCCCATTCTCCTGCCTTTTTTTTCCCACAACCTCTAATCTAGATACCCGTACTAATCAAGAATTTATTTATCACTGCCTTAAATATATCCACTGATTCTGCCTCCACAGCCTTCTGTGGAAAAGAATTCCATCGGAAAGAATCACCACCCTCTGACTAAAGAAATTCCTCCTCATCTCCTTCTGAAAAGAACGTCCTTTAAGTCTGAGGCTATGACCTGTGGTCCAAGACTCTTCTCCCCTCTCTCCCCCTCACCTTAAACGTTTGCCCTCTGGTTCTCGATTCCCCTACTCTGGGGTAAAAGTCTCTGTGCATGAACCCTGTGCATCCCTTCTGTTGCTTGAGAGTATGGTAGCATTGTGGTTGAGTTAGCAGGTTCACCTCTAAAGGCCTTGATCCAGAAACGTGCACATAAATCTCCCCACGGAATTGAAATTCAAGTAATTAAGTAACTTTGAAATTAAGTTGAAGCTATTATTTAAATCAGTAAAGGTGATTAGGAGATTATTAGGCTGCTGTTAAAATCCCATCTGGTTTATTAAAGTCTGCTGTCTTTCCACTGACTGGCAAATATAATTGCCCCAGCTTTGTGTGAGTTGCTTTCACTGTCTGCAATGTCTTAAGGGCCTGTCCTACTTTAGGCGATTTTAAGGCAACTGCCGGCTACTAGGCTGTTGCCGACAGTTCGCTGGGTGTCACGGGCATGATCGTGAGGAGTCTTCCAAGAATCGTAGTGGATCTCAGCGCATCGATGAGAAATCATCAGTAGTGAAATCTCTTGGCGACAGCTGGCTTGTCGCCAGGTATCGTTGCTTATTGCGGGCGCTGTCGCATGCTGTCCCCAAGTTTGCTAGGTTCTCTTAGATGCACTTAGAAGCACATTACATTAAAATAAGTAAAGTCATTTCAAAATACCATAAAATGCTTGTGTTTAACCAATTTATTTACCGTCAGGACATTTGACAGGTAGATTGGAGACGACAGTTTGACAGTCAGGTAAGCGTGGGAATTTTGCGATGTTTAGGGCCATCAGCCATTACATTTAAAGTGGGCTCCCAACCCAGATATGCAACCCAGAAACCAGATATGCATCTCCCGTACATTTTCAAAGAATGCCCACACACTTTTCACAAAAATCCACTTAACCACTTTTTTTTTTTTTTTTTTAATACAGCTATTAGTAAACTGGAAGTAAATCCGGTTTATTCCTTGTTACAGTGAAGCTTGGTTTTTAAGTAACAAATACAAGATGTTATAGTTCAAAACTCTCAAGTACTTAAAGACTTGTCAGTGATTTCAGCGAAAATTAGGACGCCGGAGAAGCATTGACAGCGTGGGAATTTCGCGATGTTTCCGAAGACGGTGTAATCTCGACCTGGCTCGGCATTGTCGTGGTCATTGTCGTCGGGTAAAAGAAAAGTTCGACGATCTGCTACGACTTTGACAATCGCCGGCAGTCACCAAAAAAATCGCCTAAAGTGGGACAGGCCATTTAGGCTTGAGTGTGGATTGTAGCAAGATTGTATAACCAGCTCCCTCTGCAACCATTAATGCATACATTTCAAAGAAAGGCCAATCTGGTATGGTATGGTTCTTTATCTGTTACATGTACCGAGGTGCAATGAAATTCATTTTTTTGTGTACAATTCAGAACAAGTATCACTGTACATAAGCACTTAGATACATATTAGATAAGCATTTCAGATGCAGTACACAGACACAAAAAGCTGGAGTAACTCAGCGGATCAGACAGCATCTCTGGAGAAAAAGGATAGGTGACGTTTCGGGTCAAAACCCTTCTTCAGAATCGACCCGAAATGACACCTATTCTTTGGCTCCAAACACTCCTGTCTAAAATCACCTCCAAAGGCAGATGGTGGTAATGCCTTTAAAAATCTTCGTGGGATTACCGATTAACCTCCTTCCGTGAATTGTTGAATTGCATTCTATTCTTAATATAGAAACAAATGAACTGCAGACGCAGGTTTACACTAAAGGATACAAAGTGCTGGAGTAACTCAGCGGGTCAGGCAGAATCACTGGAGAAAAGCAATAGGTGATGTTTCGTGTCAGAACCCACGTTCCAAATTCAGAAGGGTTCCAACCCAAAAACGTCACCCATTCCTTCTCTCCAGAGATGCTGCCTGACCCGCTGAGTTACTCCAGCATTTTGTGTCTATCTTCGGTATGAACCAGTTCCTTCCTCCACCTTGTGAATTAGAGATAGAGTTGTTGGAGTTCCAGGTTAAGGGCAGAATCTGACTGCTGTTTGTCAGATCTAAGAGGCCAACACATTGGGTGGATGCAGGGGGACCATCTTCAACAGTGGGAGCTGAAGGGTCTCGACCCGAAACGTCACCCATTCCTTCTCTCCAGAGATGCTGCCTGTCCCGCTGAGTTACTCCAGCATTTTGTGCCTTTCTTCAGTGTAAACTAGCATCTATAGTTCAATCCTACACATCAGATACAGTACGTGTATTGTAGTGGGGCGAGTGGAGAGGAGGGTGGGGAACAAATACTGACCTCACCCCCAATGCTAGCATGGAGAAATTAATTTAATAGATGGATTTCATCTAGCCGTATGAGCAACTCCATTTTAAACAACACTGTCAACATCCATTAGCGTATATAGAAATATATGGTCAATCAATTCCCTGCCGCTCATAAAGAACACATAATGACACTAAGCATTTTTATGCTTATTGCAAAGATTTTTTTTCATTTGATTTAATTTCAGGATTTGTCCGTTCAAATCTAATCCTCCTTATTTCTTTCTGCCGTGGTCTATTCTGCCTTTGAGCAAAAGCTGTGTGTGTTACTGAAAACATGAGCATCTTAAGCTGGAAAGGGTGCGGAGAAGATTTACGGAGATGTTGCCAGGACTTGAGGGCCTGAGGTTGTGCAGGCCAGCACTTTATTGCTTGGAGCGCAGGAGGATGAGGCATGATCTTATAGAGGTCTATAAAATCATGAGAGAAATAGACAGGGTGAGTCTTTTACCCAGAATAGGGGAATCAAGCAGCAGAGGACATAGGTTTAAGGTGAGAAGGGAAAGATTTATTACGAACCTGAGGAGCAACGTTTTCACACAGAGGGTGGTGGGTATATGGAACACGCTGCCAGAGGAGGTAATTGAGTATGGTTGCCAACTATCTCACTTCCAGACACGGGACAAGGTGGCATCACCGCCCCGCGCCCCACGTGACCTCACCCAGCCAGCGGCCACGTGCTCCCGCTCCACCAATGGCGGCCGCCCGGGCCGGGAGGCGGGTCGCTACGTAACCTCCGTTAGGCGAATACACTCGGCCCCACTCCCTGAACACACTCCGTTAGCCTACACTGTCCCGGCCGACAATGGCCCACGGGCCTAATACGGGACAAGGGCTGTCCCGTACGGGACAAACCAATTTAGCCCAAAATACGGGATGTCCAGGCTAATGCGGGACAGTTGGCAACCCTATAGTTGAGGCAGGTACAATACCAGCAAGTAAAAGACATATGGATAGGTACATGGATAGGAAAGGCTTAGACGAACATAGGCCAAACATTGGCAAGTGGGACTAGCGTAGATGGGGCATCTTGGTCAGCATGGGCAAATTGGCCTAAGAGGCCTGTTTTAGTGCCTTATAATGCTTTGACTTTATGTTGAAATCTTTTTGATTAGTTTATTTTAGAAATACAGCACGGAAACAGGCCCTTCGGCCCACTGAGTCCATGCTGACCAGCAATCCCCTCATACTAGCACTACCCTACACACTAGGGATAATTTGCAATTTTACCAAGCCAGTTAGCCTACAAACCTGTACATCTTTGGAGTGTGGGAGAAAACCTACGCAGGTCACGGGGAGAACGTATAAACTCTGTACAGACAGCACCCGTAGTCAGGATTGAACCTGGGTCTCTGGCGCTGTGAGGCAGCAACTCTACCGCCAGAACACGTGTGCATGGTTTTTTGCCTGTCATTCTGCACTTGCCAAGCTGCACAGATATCTCTAGCTTTTCCTCGATAATAAAGTTCTCATCCATGATCTGAAGTGCCCATAAGGCTTCTGGAAATCCTCTCTGGGGGAGGAGAGGGTTTTCTCAGTAGCTGGAACTCTATATTCTGCACTCGTGGTCAGTTTTTTCTTCTGCAATACTTGATGTACTCAGGTAGGTACGCGTTTGCCCGGATAACAAGGAGAAACAATTTTTTTTCATTGTATCTCGGTACACACGACAATAATGAACTAATACCAATATTGGTATTGCAATTCCAATTCCAATTCCAATTCCAATTCCAACTCCAAAGACGTACAGGTATGTAGGTTAATTGGCTGGGTAAATGTAAAAATTGTCCTTAGTGGGTGTAGGATAGTGTTAATGTATGGGGATCGCTGGGCGGCACGGACTTGGAGGGCCGAAAAGGCCTGTTTCCGGCTGTATGTATATATATAATACCAATTAACAGGAGGTTTTAGAGATGGCCAAAGGTTACTCTTCCAATTACTGCAATGTCGCACTACATCGCTGAGATCTATTTGCAGTATCTACATTTTTTATTTTATAATAATAATAATAATAATACATTACATTTGTATAGCGCTTTTCTGGACACTCAAAGAAGCTTTACAGGGTTAATAAGACATAAAAATAAATAAATAAATAAATAAACAGAAAAGGAAGAATAAGCTGAAGCGACGGTCAGTGGTTGAAGGCAGTGTTGAACAGGTGAGACTTCAGTGATGTTTTGAATGTGGTGAGTGAGGAGGAGTCTCTGATGGTTTGAGGTAGTGAGTTCCAGAGGGTGGGACTTTTGCTCTTCCAATTATACTTGAGTTTGGCTTTATTGTATTTAAGTACAGTATCTAATTTCATTGGAGAGCGTGCAAAATGAAGCTTTTCACGGTACCTCGGTACACATAATAATAAACATAACCCTAGACCGGGTGAGGGAGACACAGAGTGCTGGAGTAACTCAGCGGGTCAGGCAGCATCTCTGGAGAGCATGAATAGGTGACATTTTGGGTCAGGATAGACACAAAGTGCTGGAGTAACTCAGCGGGTCAGGCAGCATCACTGGAGAACGTGGACAGGTACATAGTGCTGGAGTAACTCAGCGGGACAGGCATCATCTCTGGAGAGCATGAATAGGTGACATTTTGGGTCAGGATAGACACAAAGTGCTGGAGTAACTCAGCGGGACAGGCAGCATCTCTGGAGAACATGAATAGGTGATGTTTTGGTTCAGGATAGACACAAAGTGCTGGAGTAACTCAGCGGGTCAGGCAGCATCTCTGGAGAGCATGAATAGGTGACGTTTTGGTTCAGGATAGACACAAAGTGCTAGAGTAACTCAGCGGGTCAGGCAGCATCTCTGGAGAGCATGAATAGGTAACATTTTGGGTCAGGATTGACACAAAATGCTGGAGTAACTCAGCGGGACAAGCAGCATCTCTTGAGTCTGAAGAAGGTTCTCGACCCTAAACATCAACCAATCCTTCTCTCCAGAGATGCTGCCCATCCCGCTGAGTTACTCCAACGTTTTGTGTCCATCTTCAGTGCAAACCCGCATCTGCAGTTCATAAGTGATAGGACCAGAATTAGGAAATTTGGCCCAGCAAGTCTACTCCACCATTCAATCATGGCTGATCTATCTTTCCCTCTTAACCCCAATGTCCTGCCTTCTCCCCATAACCACTGACACCCTTAATCACGTCAACCTGCACGTGATTCCTCCATTCCCTGCATATCCAAAAGCCTTCTAAGCTATCTAAAGCTATCTAAAAGCCTTTTAGATTCCGCTCAGGAATAGATCTGGTAGACGCACAGAGTCCTCTTGCCCAGAGTAGGGGAATCGAGAACCAGAGGACAGAGATTTAAGGTGAAGGGGAAAAGATTTAATCGGAATCTGAGCGATAACCTTTTCATACAAAGAGTGGTGGGTGTGTCAGGGGAGACAGAACTCGGGATATGACTCTCAGTCTGAAGAAGGGTCTCACACGAAAAGTCGCCCATTTCTTCTCTCCAGAGATGCTGCCTGACCCGCTGAGTTACTCCAGTACTCTGTGTCTACTTTTGTTGTAAACCAGCGTCTGCAGTTCCTTCCTACACATGTTCTCTAGAGATGCTGCCTGTCCCGCTGAGTTAATCCAGCATTCTGAGTCTATCTAAAGCTATCTAGAAGCCTTTTAGATTCTGCTCAGGAATAGATCTGGTAGACGCACAGAGTCCTCTTGCCCAGAGTAGGGGAATCGAGAACCAGAGAACTGAGATGAAGAAAAACTTTTTCAGTCAGAGAGTTGTGAATCTGTGGAATTCTCTGCCTCAGAAGGCAGTCGAGGCCAATTCTCTGAATGCATTCAAGAGAGAGCTGGATAGAGCTCTAAGGATAGCGAAGTCAGGGGGTATGGGGAGAAGGCAGGAACGGGGTACTGATTGAGAATGATCAGCCATGATCACATTGAATGGCGGTGCTGGCTCGAAGGGCCGAATGGCCTCCTCCTGCACCTATTGTCTATCTTCGGTGTAAACCAGCATCTGCAGTTCCTTCCTACACATTATGCCTGTATATAGTCCGTTTTGGTGAGGTGGTGCTGGCTGTGTGAGACACTGTCTTTGGTGGAGAAGGTGTTAGAGGGGAGAAGAGGAGAGGATGGTAGCTGGTCCATGAGATGCTCACAACAAAAGATATTGTCGAAAATAATAATTTATTGGTGCTCATAAATCATCCACTGCCTTTTACAGCCTGTGCAATGTAAAACCAGGTACAGATTATTGCATTGGTTCAGTTCATGAGGCAAATAGTACGTTCTCCTTCACGTCCTTCCCGATCAATGAATTCAGAGAGCAATAATTAAAGTTAACGTCCCAGCACAAGAAGCAAGCATAATATTGTGTCATTCGGGGGTCTTGGGAATATATTTGTATTTTAAGGCAAGAAATCTTGAATATCACATGAAAAACTTAATGTCAAGAAGATTGATGTTGCGTTTGCTGATTCATAAATTAGGTGCCAACCAAGCAAAGCTTTTCAATTTGGGTATGGATAAAATGTCAGATTATATCACCATGTACAAATTGTATCTTGTTTCCTGAGAGATGTACACCAGGAACAATGGGGCAACCTGTTATCATAAGGTAGCTGATATAAGGATGAACCAGAGATGGTTATCAGTGTTTATTGCAAAAAGTGGTGGAGGTTTTGTCTTTGAAGTGGCCTCTCATCGATGTACATTGGGCAGTGGACCATGGGGGTTGGTTTATGTGCCAATGTTAAGTTTGTCACTGTGAATCAGTGTTTTCCATCTCATTTGAAGCTTGGTTGCTTCTGTTTAGAAAGTTGTGCTTTCAAGACAAACTTAATATAGTTGGACATAAGATCCAGGAGCCTTGGATTCAAAGATAGACACGAAAAGCTGGAGTAACTCAGCAGGGCAGGCAGCATCTGTGGGTGGAAGGAATGGGTGACGTTTCGGGTTGAGACCCTTCTTCAGGCTGGCTTGGATTCGACTGGCAGAATGTCCTACTCCGACATCTTATGTTCCCATATCATGTAAAGGAAGGTAGCTGGAAGAGAGGAGATAGACACAGATTGCTGGAGTAACTCAGCAAGACAGGCAGCATCTCTGGACAGAAGGAACGTGCAGGAAGGAACTGCAGATACTGGTTTATACCGAAGATAAACACAAAATGCTGGAGTAGAGGCGGGACAAAGTCTGGCAGGTAATAGGTTGATACAGGTGAGGGGGGAGGGTGTTGAGAGGCAGATGGTTGGAAAAAGGCCAGAGATAAAAAGACAGAAGGTGTGAGACACAAGGATTGAAGAGTTGCAAATTGCGAAGCTAGAAGAAGGAATGTAGATGGAAGGGGAGGGGAGAGAGAAATAGGTGACAGTGCAGGTGGGGAACAGGGGAGGGAGAAGATGGAGGGGGCACATGTGAGAAGAAGGTTGAGGGGAGATGTAGTTACCTAAAATTGGAAATGTTATCGTATTGCGTTTGGTGGGAAGAAATTATGGCTTTGAAACGATTTGCCTTTTGTCTGACAGGACCTAAAGGAGAAGATGAACCAATTGCTGCCTCTGATGCCAGTGGTGGATCAGTACCGGTCTGACGCCCGGTTGATTCTACGATTGAAGGAAGAGGTTCGGAACCTGTCGGTGGTGCTGCTGGGGATCCAGGAGGAGATGGGTGCCTACGACTACGAGGAACTCCTACACAGGGTCATGCTGCTCGAGAGGAGACTACACGCGTGCATGCAGAAACTGGGTAACGGCTGCCCGCCCTACCTCACCACTGCCTAGTCCACTCACATAGAAACATAGACACATGTAGAAACATGGAAACATAGAAGTGTAGAAACATAGATACATAGAAACATGGAAACATAGACATGTAGAAACATGGAAACATAGAAGTGTAGAAACATGGAAACATAGACACATCGAAACATAGACACGTAGAAACACGGAAACATAGAAACGTTGGGCGGCACGGTAGCGCAGCGGTAGAGTTGCTGCTTTACAGCGAATGCAGCGCCGGAGACTCAGGTTCGATCCTGACTACGGGTGCTGCACTGTAAGGAGTTTGTACGTTCTCCCCGTGACCTGCGTGGGTTTTCTCCGAGATCTTCGGTTTCCTCCCACACTCCAAAGACGTACAGGTATGTAGGTTAATTGGCTGGGTAAATGTAAAAATTGTCCCTAGTGGGTGTAGGATAGTGTTAATGTACGGGGATCGCTGGGCGGCACGGACTTGGAGGGCCGAAAAGGCCTGTTTCCGGCTGTATATATGATATGTTATGATAAAGAAACATAGAAACATGGAAACAGAGAAACATAGAAAAGTAGAAATGTAGAAACTTAGAAACATAGAAACATGGAAACATTGACATGTAGAAACATAGAAACATAGAAAAGTAGAAATGTAGAAACATAGAAACATGGAAACATTGACATGTAGAAACAAAGAAACATAGAAAAGTAGAAATGTAGAAACATAGAAACATAGACATGTAGAAATGTAGAAACATAGAAAAGTAGAAATGTAGAAACATATTTATTCACAAAATGCTGGAGTAACTCAGCAGGTCAGGCAGCATCTCAGGAGAGAAGGAATGGGTGACGTTTCGGGTCAAGACCCTTCTTCAGAATGTAGAAACATAGATACATAGAAACATAGACATGTGCAAAACATAGAAACATAGAAAAGTAGAAATGTAGAAACAGAAACATAGAAAAGATAGAAACATAGACATGTAGAAACATAGAAACATAGACATGTGCAAAACATAGAAACACAGAAACATAGAAATGTAGAAACATGGAAACATAGAAATGTAGAAGCATAGATACATCGAGAAATAAAAACATAGAAACATCGAAACATACGATACAACGCGGAAACAGGCCCTTTGGCCCATCGAGTCCGCGCCGACCAGTGATCCCCCTCACACATTAACACTGTCCAACACACCCGAGGAACAATTTGCACATACAACGAGCCAATTAACCTACAAACCTGTATGTCTTGAGTGTGGGAAGAAACCGAAGATCTCGGAGAAAACCGACGCAGGTCACAGGAAGAACGTACAAACTCCGTACACACAACACCCGTGGTCTGGATCGAACCCGGGTCTCTGGCGCTGCAAGCGCTGCAAGCGCTGTAAGGCAGCAACTCTACCCCTGCACCACCGCGCCACACTTGTGTCACCTGATTGTTATTCCATTGGAAGAATGCTGTGTGCAAATTGGCTCCAGTATTTTCCTTCCTTCTCTCCCGAGATGCTGCCTGACCCACTGAGTTACTCCAGCATTTTGTGTCTACCTACATTTCATTGATTGATGAGAATGTGGAGAGATTTCAAAAGTGGGATTTATGTATAGTACGTCATAGAAACATAGAAAATAGGTGCAGGAGGAGGCCATTTGGCCCTTCGAGCCAGCACCGCCATTCAATATGATCCTGGCTGATCATCCTAAATCAGTGCCCCGTTCCTGCTTTCTCCCCATACCCCTTGATTCCTGAGCCTTAAGAGCTATATCTAACCCCCTCTTGAAAACATCCAGTGATTTGGCCTCCACTGCCTTCTATGGCAGAGAATTCCACAGATTCACAACTCTCTGGGTGAAAAAGTGTTTTCCTTATCTCAGTTCTAAATGGCCTACCCCTTATTCGTAAACTGTGACCCCCTGTTTCTGGACTCCACCAACATTGGGAACATGTTTCCTGCATTTACCTGGTCAGAAGGAGGCCATTCTGCCCACGGGGTCAACCTACAAGTCCGCATGTCTTTGGGATGTGGGAGGGAACCGGAACACCCAGTGGGAAGGCACGGTTACAGGAGAGCGTGCAAACTCCGCAAAGGCAGCACCTGAGGTCAGGATCAAACCCAGGTCTCTGGCACTGTGAGGCAGCAGCTCTACCAGCTGTGCCAGTGAGCTGCCCTTTCCAACGCCAATATTGAAAGCAGTCCACTCTGTCCACCCACCAATCCTACCCCTTCTGAGAAGCGCTGGCGGTCGGGATTGAACTCACATCTCTGGAGCTTTGAGGCATTGGCTCTATGTTCTACATTCAATTCAACTATAATGTCAAACCCTTTGTTTCTGACGCTTTGTGCCAAAGAAGAATTTCACGTGAACATTTGGTGACCCATTCCATTGCAGGTTTACCAAATCTCTCTCTCTCTCTTCTTTCTCACCTGTCCAGGTTGTGGGAAGTTGACCGGAATCAGTAACCCGTCCACCGTCCGAGCATCGGGCTCCCGATTTGGTGCCTGGATGACCGACTCTCTGTCTTCTAGTGCTGAGAATAAGGTAAGTGGACTCGCGGACAAGAGGGAGGATGGAGAACCAGTGCCAGGTGGCTTTGGCAGGTCAGAGACCCGGGTTCGATCCTGACCACGGGCGCTGTCTGTATGGAGTTTGTGGGTTTTCTCCGAGATCTCCAGTTTCCTCCCACACTCCAAAGACGTACAACTGTGTAAGTAACTTGGACAGGTTGTGTGAGTGGGCGGATACATGGCAGATGCAGTTTAATGTAGATAAGTGTGAGGTTATTCACTTTGGAAGTAAGAATAGAAAGGCAGATTATTATCTGAATGGTGTCAAGTTAGGAAGAGGGGATGTTCAACGAGATCTGGGTGTCCTAGTGCATCAGTCACTGAAAGGAAGCATGCAGGTACAGCAGGCAGTGAAGAAAGCTAATGGAATGTTGGCCTTCATAACAAGAGGAGTTGAGTATAGGAGCAAAGAGGTCCTTCTACAGTTGTACCGGGCCCTGGTGAGACCGCACCTGGAGTACTGTGTGCAGTTTTGGTCTCCAAATTTGAGGAAGGATATTCTTGCTATTGAGGGCGTGCAGCGTAGGTTCACTAGGGTAATTCCCGGAATGGCGGGACTGTCGTATGTTGAAAGGCTGGAGCAATTAGGCTTGTATACACTGGAATTTAGAAGGATGAGGGGGGATCTTATTGAAACATATAAGATAATTAGGGGATTGCACACATTAGAGGCAGGAAACATGTTCCCAATGTTGGGGGAGTCCAGAACAAGGGGCCACAGTTTAAGAATAAGAGGTAGGCCATTTAGAACGGAGATGAGGAAGAACTTTTTCAGTCAGAGAGTGGTGAAGGTGTGGAATTCGCTGCCTCAGAAGGCAGTGGAGGCCAGTTCGTTGGATGCTTTCAAGAGAGAGCTGGATAGAGCTCTTAAGGATAGCGGAGTGAGGGGTACGGGGAGAAGGCAGGAACGGGGTACTGATTGAGAGTGATCAGCCATGATCGCATTGAATGGCGGTGCTGGCTCGAAGGGCTGAATGGCCTACTCCTGCACCTATTGTCTATTGTCTATTGTCTATTGTAAATTGGCTTGGTGTAATTGTAAATTGTCCCTAGTGTGTGTAGGATAGTGCCCGTGTGCAGGGAACGCCAGTCAGTGCAAACTTGGTGGGCCGAAGGGCCTGTTTCCGCGCTGTATCTCTAAACTAAACTGAATGTCTACTCAACCATTCAATCATGGCTGATCTATCTCTCCCCACCAACCTCAGCCTCCTGCCTTCTCCCCATTAACCCTGACACCTGCACTAATCAAGAATCTATCTATCTCTGCCTTACAGTTCTGCTTAAAGTTCTGCTTAGAAACGTGAAAGTTCTTATCATCTGCGCTAATTCTCAGGAAATAAAATTATTTCATTCTGGATTGCGTATTAATCTTTTGGTGTTAGAAGTGTCATTC
Organism: Rhinoraja longicauda; assembly: GCF_053455715.1. Lineage (NCBI taxonomy): Eukaryota > Metazoa > Chordata > Chondrichthyes > Rajiformes > Arhynchobatidae > Rhinoraja > Rhinoraja longicauda. The sequence goes on from NC_135989.1 coordinate 12,038,959, forward strand.
GTAACTGTGGAGCAGCCAAACACATCTATTATTCATTATCTTTCAGAAGTGTTTCCTTGGTAGCAAATATATTTAGCATTCACAGCAAACTCCTAGGTAATTAATTTGGCCATTTCTCATGGCACAGAGACAGATCACGTTCAAACCACGGAATTAATGGATTGTTTCTACATATTCCACATCAATGATTATAATGGTGAATGATGCCACTGGTACCAAGTCATTGACTAATTCAACCTTTCCCGCCTGACATTAATTAACGGTGCAGTGTTTTACAGTCACAGCTATGGACATACTGGCTGGAACCTTGCAGTTGAAGGACTAAGTGGTTTGAGTGACGTGGACTAAAGGGGGAACGAAAGGGGTAATTTTGCCCCTCTAATGAAGGATGCAACACAACTAGTGCATTGGTAGAGTTGCCAGAGACCCGGGTTCGATCCCGACTGCAGGTGCTTGTGTGTACGGAGTTTGTATGTTCTCCCCGTCACCTGTGTGGGTTTTCTCCGGGTGCTCTTGTCCCACCCCCTCCACACACACTCCAAAGATGTACAGGTTTGTAGGTTTGTTGGCTTGGTATAAATGTTTCAATGTAAAATTGTCCCCTAGTGAGCGTAGGATAGTGTTAGTGCGCAGGGATCGCTGGTAGGTGCGGACTCGGTGGGCCGAAGACCTTGTTCACAAAATGCTGGAGTAACTCAGCAGGTCAGGCAGCATCTCAGGAGAGAAGGAACTTCTTACACTACCTGTTCCCGTGCTGTATCTGTAAACCAAACTAAACTAGTGCATTCAACTGTTGTGCAAAAGTATCAGAGTGGTGCTTATGGATCTGTATTCTTTGGAGGTCAGAAACATAGAAACATAGAAAATAGGTGCAGGAGTAGGCCATTCAGCCCTTCGAGCCTGCACCGCCATTCAATATGATCATGGCTGATCATCCAACTCAGTATCCTGTACCTGCCTTCTCTCCATACCCCCTGATCCCTTGGAGGAGCAGCACCTCATATTTCGCCTGGGCAGTTTACAGCCCGGTGGTATGAATGTCGACTTCTCCAACTTCAGATAGCTCCTCTGTCCCTCCCGTCCCCTCCTCCTTCCCAGATCTCCCTCTATCTTCCTGTCTCCACCTATATCCTTCCTTTGTCCCACCCCCGACATCAGTCTGAAGAAGGGTCTCGACCCGAAACGTCACCCATTCCTTCTCTCCCGAGATGCTGCCTGACCTGCTGAGTTACTCCAGCATTTTGTGTATAAATCCCCCTGATCCCTTCAGCCACAAGGGCCACATCTAACTCCCTCTTAAATATAGCCAATGAACTGGCCTCAACTACCCTCTGTGGCAGAGAATTCCACAGATTCACCACTCTCGGTGTGAAAAAAAACGTTCTCATCTCGGTCGCGAAGAATGAGGGTTGATCTTACTGAAGCAGGCGGGATCCTGACGGGCCCATGACAGCCATGAAACTTAGTTTAGTTTCAGTTTAGAGATACAGCGCTGATACCCATTGAGTTACTCCAGGTTTTTGTGTCTGTCTTTGGCTTAGACTTGGGGTCAGGGCTTGCAGGCACGGTTCTGCCACTCTGTAAATGAATGCCTTTGGCTCCTCCATAAATCTGAATGGCACGTCTCACACCAGTAGATTAATACATCGCGCAGTGCAAAATAACTATACACCCTGAACATTTCCACAGGTGTCTAATCTTACAAACTCTGCTGTTGATTTATAACCTCCCCAATGACTGGCACTCCACTCTAGCTGTCTTCTGCCTCTCTCACTTGCCTTTTACCAGGGTGCACCACAGCTTGGTTTGGGAACAGCTCCATCCAAGACCGCAAGAAATTGCAGGGAATTGTGGACGCAGCCCAGACCATCACACAAACCAACCTCCCTTCCATGGACTCCATGTACACCTCACGCTGCCTCGGCAAGGCCAGCAGCATCATCAAGGACCAGTCTCATCCTGGCCACTCCCTCTTCTCTCCTCTCCCATTGGGCAAGAGGTACAGAAGTGTGAAAACACTCACCTCCAGAATCAGGGACAGTTTCTTCCCAGCTGTTATCAGGCAACTGAACCATCCTACCACAACCAGAGAGCAGTGCTGTACTACTATCTACCTCATTGGTGATCCTCAGACTATCCTTGATCCAACTTTGCTGGCTTTAACTTGCATCAAACGTCATTCCCTCATCATGTATCTGTACACTGTAAATGGATCGATTGTAATCATGTACAGGAAGGAACTGCAGATGCTAGTTTACATCGAAGATAGCCACAAAATGCTGGAGTAACTCAGCGGGACAGGCAGCATCTCTGGAGAGAAGGAATGGATAACGTTTCGGGTCAAGACCCTTCTTCAGACTGAGCATCAGGGGAGAGGGAGACAGAGATATGGATAAGGAATCATGTATTGTCTTTCCGCTGACTGGTTAGCATGCAACAAATGCTTTTCACTGTGTGCAGTTTTGGTCTCCAAATTTGAGGAAGGATATTCTTGCTATTGAGGGCGTGCAGCGTAGGTTTACTAGGTTAATTCCCGGAATGGCGGGACTGTCATATGTTGAAAGACTGGAGAGACTAGGCATGTATACACTGGAATTTAGAAGGATGAGAGGGGATCTTATCGAAACGTATAAGATTATTAAGGGGTTGGACACGTTAGAGGCAGGAAACATGTTCCCAATGTTGGGGGAGTCCAGAACCAGGGGCCACAGTTTAAGAATAAGGGGTAGGCCATTTAGAACAGAGATGAGGAAAAACTTTTTCAGTCAGAGAGTTGTGAATCTGTGGAATTCTCTGCCTCAGAGGGCAATGGAGGCCAATTCTCTGAATGCATTCAAGAGAGAGCTAGATAAAGCTCTTAAGGATAGCGGAGTCAGGGGGTATGGGGAGAAGGCAGGAACGGGGTACTGATTGAGAATGATCAGCCATAATCACATTGAATGTCGGTGCTGGCTCGAAGGGTCGAATGGTCTCCTCCTGCACCTATTGTCTATTGTCTATTGTCTATTGTCTCAGTACACTTGACAATAAACTAAACTGAACTGCAATTTTGGTACCAAGCTATGAGTTAACTAAGTAGTTGCAATTTCATAATAAATTTAATAAGACGGAGGCATGGTGTATACACCGATCAGCCAAAACATTATGACCTGATGAGCCAAAACATTATGACCACCTGCCTAATATGCTGTTGGTCCTCCGTGTGCAGCCCCATACGCAGCAGGGTGCGATGCACTGTGTATTGTGACACATTCCTCCCGTGACCACCATTACAATTTTCTGTGACTTGTGCCACAGTCGACCTTCTGTCGGTTCTGACCAGACGGGATAGCCTTCGTTGCCCTCGTGCATCGATGAGTCTTGGGCGCCCAACACCCTGTCTGTCGCCGGTTTGTGGTTTGTCCCTCCTCGGACCACTGTCGGTAGGTACTCACCACTGCTGACTGGGAGCACCCCACAAGCCTTACCGTTTCAGAGATGCTCTGACCCAGTCGTCTGGCCATAACTATTTGGCCCTTGTCAAAGTCGCTCAGGTCTTTACTCCTGCCCACTTCTCCTGCATCCAACACGTCAACTTCAAGAACTGACTGTTCACTTGCTGCCTAATACATCCCACCCCTTGGCAGGTGCCATTGTAACGAGATAATCAATGTTATTCACTTTCCCTGTCAGTGGTCATAATGTTTTGGCTGATCGGTGTATGGGATGATGGAGCAGAACTGGGGTACATGGGTAACACAATGGGGCAAAATCCTCAGGTCAAGTCAGGATTATCTTCAAGTGCACAAGTACAGTGTGGTACAGGTACGATGAAAATCTTGCTTACAGCAGCAACTAGCTCAGCAAACATCTGAAATTCGGCGGCACGGTGGTGCAGCGAGTACAGCCGCCGCCTCATCGCGCTGGAGACCCGGGTTCAATCCTGGCCTCGGATGCTGAGTGTGTGGAATTTGCACGTTCTCCCTGGAACTGTGTGGGTTTCCTCCGGGTGCTCCGGTTTCCTCACACACCCAAAAGACGTGCGGGTTTGTAGCTGATTGGCCCTCTGTAAATTGCCCCTACAGTGCAGGGAGTGGAAAGTGGGATAGCACAGAGCTGGCGCGAGTTCTCAGTGTGGACTCGGCGGGCCGAAGGGCCTGTTTCCTTGCAGTATCTCTAAACCAAACAGGGCAGATGGCCTCGTGTACATCAGATAACAGAGCAGAAAGAACCCACTTCATGGTGGCGCAGCTGGTAGAGCTGCTGCCTCACAGCGCCTGAGACCCAGGTTCGATGCTGGCCTCGGGTGCTGTCTGTGTGGAGTTTGCACGTTCTCACTGTGACCGTATGGGTTCCCCTATAATTCTTTGGGGTGCTCCAGTTTCCTCCCACATCCAAAAGACGTGCGGCTTTGAAGGTTAATTGGCTTATGTAAATTGTCCCTGGCGTGTGCTGGGAGTGGATGAGAAAGTGGTATAACACAGAACTCGTGTGAACGGGTGATCGATGGGTCGGCCTGGACCCAGTGGGCCGATGGGCCTGTTTTCATGCTGTTTCGTTTAATCTAACAAAAAACCTACATACATCAAAAAAAGGTAAACGCGACATTTAATTGGTTGCAAAATAAGTATCAGTTAATGCATCTTAAGCATCCAATCACTTAGATCTTAAAATGAAGGGCATGTTGGGCTAATTAGTCAGACTTGGGTCTGATTAAGCATCAAAATCAGCTTGGGGGATTAATTAGAGCTTGATTTTCAACACAGCATGGATTATCACAGTGAAGGCAGTAGGGCTTTGAATCTCAATGGATTTGCCTGAGAGCTTCATTGTTTATATTTGTGATCTGAGCAGGCTGAGCACAATTATTAGGTTGGAACATAGAACACAGAACAGAACAGCGCAGGAACAGGCCCTTCGGCCCACAATGCCCATGCTGAACACGGTCAAGTTACACTAGTCTCCTCTGCCTGTGTGTTCAGTTTAGATTAGGTTGGAGATACAGCGCGGAGACAGGCCCTTCAGCCCACCGAGTCAGCGCCGACCAGCGATCCCCGCACATTAATCCCTTCGTGATTCATATCCCTTCATTCCCTGCATGTTATTCATTGGAACGGCGGCGCAGCGGTAGAGTTGCTGCCTTACAGCGCCAGAGACCCAGGTTCGATCCTGACTACGGGTGCTGAGTTTGTACGTTCTCCCCGTGACCACGTGGGTTTTCTCCGGGAGCTCCGGTTTCCTCCCACACTCCAAAGACGTGCAGTCTTATGAGTTAATTGGCTTGGTCAAATTGTAAATTGCCCCTAGTGTGTGTAGGATAGTGTTAGTGTGCGGGGATCACTGGTTGGCACGGCCTCTGGGCTGACGATTCTGTTTCTGCCCTATATCTCTAAACAGTTTTGGTCTCGTAATCTGAGGAAAGACATTCTAGCCTTAGAGGGAGTACAGAGAAGGTTCACCAGATTGATCCCTGGGATGGCAGGACTTTCATATGAAGAAAGACTGGATAGACTAGGCTTGTACTCGCTGGAATTTAGAAGACGGAGGGGGGATCTTATAGAAACATATAAAATTCTTAAGGGGTTGGACAGGCTAGATGCGGGAAGATTGTTCCCGATGTTGGGGAAGTCCAGAACCAGGGGTCACAGCTTAAGGATAAGGGGGAAGTCTTTTAGGACCGAGATGAGAAAACATTTCTTCACACAGAGAGTGGTGAGTCTGTGGAATTCTCTGCCACAGAAGGTAGTTGAGGCCAGTTCATTGGCTATATTTAAGAGGGAGTTAGATGTGGCCCTTGTGGCTAAAGGGATCAGGGGGTATGGAGAGAAGGCAGGTACAGGATACTGAGTTCGATGATCAGCCATGATCATATTGAATGGCGGTGCAGGCTCGAAGGGCCGAATGGCCTACTCCTGCACCTATTTTCTATGTTTCTAAACTAAACTAGAAAAAAAAACACAAAGTGCTGGAGTAACTCCATGAGTCAGACACCATCTTACAGGTTTAGATTTATTATTGTCATGTGTACCAAGATGCAGTAAAAATGCTTTTGGGTGGGTTCTATCCAATCTAATCGGATAATACTGTAGATGCAAGAAACTGCAGATGTCGGTTCACAAAAAAAAGTCACAAAGTGCTGGAGTAACACGGTGGGCCAAGCAGCATCTCTAAAGAGCATGGATCAATGACCTTTCAGATCCATACCCTTCTTCAGTCTGAAGTAGGGTCCTGATCCGAAACATAAGTCTGGAGAAAAGTCCCAATCCAAAACGTCATCTATCCATGTTCTCCAGAGATGCTGCCTGGCCCGCTGAGTTACTCCAGCATTTTGTGTCTATTTTAGGTGACGTTTGGGAGCCTTCTTCAGACTAATGTAGTGGGCAGGGTCTGAAGAAGGGTCCTGACCCTAAAGGTCACCTAGCCATTTTCTCTGCAGATGTCTATCTTGGTACAAATAACTATGCATGTGTAGGAAGGAACAGTAAACCGAACATAGATGTTTACCTACCCTGATGTGCACCTGGTTAACCTGTCCCCCTTGTTTCCCCAGCAGTGGTACATGGACATACACCTGTATACACTGGAATTTAGAAGGATGAGAGGGGATCTTATCGAAACATATAAGATTATTAAGCGGTTGGACACGTTAGAGGCAGGAAACATGTTCCCAATGTTGGGTGAATCCAGAACAAGGGGCCACAGTTTAAGAATAAGGGGTAGGCCATTTAGAACGGAGACGAGGAAAAACTTTTTCAGTCAGAGAGTTGTAAGTCTGTGGAATTCTCTGCCTCAGAAGGCAGTGGAGGCCAATTCTCTGAATGCATTCAAGAGAGAGCTAGATAGAGCTCTTAAGGATAGCGGAGTCAGGGGGTATGGGGAGAAGGCAGGAACGGGGTACTGATTGAGAATGATCAGCCATGATCACATTGAATGGCGGTGCTGGCTCGAAGGGCCGAATGGCCTCCTCCTGCACCTATTGTCTATTGTCTATTGTCATACCTACCCTGGGGGTTGTACACCTGTCTAACCTGTCCCCATTGTTCCCCAGCCATGGTACATGGACATACGTAGCTTGATGTGCACCTGTCTAACCTGTCCCCCTTGTTTCCCAGCTCTGGTACATGGACATACCTACCCTGGGGTTTGTACACCTGTCTATCTTGTCCCCCTTGTTCCCCAGCTCTGGTACATGGACATACCTGCCCTGGGGGTTGTACACCTGTCTAACCTGTCCCCATTGTTCCCCAGCTGTGGTACATGGACATACCTACCCTGGGGTTTGTACACCTGTCTAACCTGTCCCCCTTGTTTCCCAGCTCTGGTACATGGACATACCTGCCCTGGGGGTTGTACACCTGTCTAACCTGTCCCCATTGTTCCCCAGCTGTGGTACATGGACATACCTACCCTAGGGGTTGTACACCTGTCTAAACTGTCCCCCTTGTTTCTCCAGCTGTGGTACATGGACATACGTAGCCTGATGTGCGCCTGTCTAACCTGTCCCCCTTGTTTCCCCAGCTCTGGTACATGGACGGTTACCTGAACGGGCGGACAGTCCGAGAGTTCCGCTCCTTCAACGACTTTGTCAAGGGGCAGAAGTTTGTCATCTACCGCCTGCCCCACCCCTGGGCCGGCACGGGCCACGTGGTCTACAACGGCTCGCTCTACTACAACAAGTACCAGAGCAACATCATCGTCAAGTACAACTTCCGCTCGCGCAGCGTGCTGCTGCAGCGGAGCCTGGACGGGGCCGGCTACAACAACACCTACCCCTACTCCTGGGGCGGCTTCTCCGACATCGACCTGATGGTGGACGAGAGCGGCCTGTGGGGTGTCTATACCAACAACCAGAACGCCGGCAACATCATCCTCAGCCGGCTGGACCCCCAGACGCTGGAGATCCTCCAGAGCTGGGACACGGGCTACCCCAAGCGCAGTGCCGGTGAGTCCTTCGTCATCTGTGGGACCCTCTACGTCACAAACTCCCACCTAGCCGGGGCCAAGATCTACTTTGCCTACTACACCAACACCTCGAGCTACGAGTACACGGACATACCCTTCCACAACCAGTACTCCCACATATCCATGCTGGACTACAACCCCAGGGACAGGGCTCTCTACACCTGGAACAATGGCCACCAGGTCCTCTACAATGTCACGCTCTTCCACGTTGTCAAGACATCAGGTGAATTGTAAACTCACTGGACGATCCCTTTTTACATTTAAACACATCGTTATTTAATGGACAAAAAGACTGTTGATTGTGAGTGAGCATGGTTCCTTTGTGTTTCTGAAAAAATAAAGTTTAACTTTGAAAAGGTCACGTTTGCTTGTATGTCATTGGAGGCTTTGACGATATAGATTTCCCCAGCCACGTAGCATAGACATAGCACACAGGTGAGGCAGAGGTTCACCTGCACCTCCTCCAACCTCATCTACTGTATCCGCTGTTCCAGGTGTCAACTTCTCTACATCGGCGAGACCAAGCGCAGGCTCGGCGATCGTTTCGCTTCAGTCCGCCTTAATCTGCCTGATCTCCCGGTGGATCAGCATTTCAACTCCCCCTCCCACTCCCAGTCTGACCTTTCTGTCCTGGGCCTCCTCCATTGTCAGAGTGAGGCCCAGCTCAAATTGGAGGAACAGCACCTCATATTTCGCTTGGGTAGTTTACAGCCCAGCGGTATGAACATTGACTTCTCTAACTTCAGGTAGTCCCTGCTTTCCCTCTCTATCCCCTCCCCTTTCCCATGTTCTCCCACTAGTCTCCCTGTCTCCGACTACATCCTATCTTTGTCCCGCCCTCTCCCCTGACATCAGTCTGAAGAAGGGTCTCGACCCGAAATGTCACCCATTCCTTCTCTCCCGAGAAGCTGCCTGAGCCGCTGAGTTACTCCAGCATCGTGTGTTTGGTACAGCATCGGAACTGGCCCTTCGGCCCACAATGTCTGTGCTGAGCATGATGCCAAGACCAAGTCTTACCTGCTTGCGCATAATCCAGTTCCCTCCATTCTCTGCCTATCCATGTAGCAATCCAAAACTCTCTTAAATAACAGGGGGTGAGCAAGAAATGATTAATCGAGGAACTGCAGATGCTGGTTTATAAAATAAAGGACACAAAGTACTGGAGTAACGCAGCGGGTGAGGCAGCATCACTGGAGAACCTGGATAAACGACGTTTCGGCTCAGGAACCTTCTTCATTCAGGCTGATTGTGGTGTGGGGGGGGGGGAAGGTCAAAGCCTGGCAAGTGATAGGTGGAAAATGCTGGAGTAACTCAGCGGGTCAGGCAGTATCTCTGGAGAAAAAGAACAGGTAATGTCGCAGATTAGACAATAGACAATAGACAATAGGTGCAGGAGGAGGCCATTCGACCCTTCGAGCCAGCACCGCCATTCAATGTGATCACGGCTGATCATTCTCAATCAGTACCCCGTTCCTGCCTTCTCCCCATACCGCCTGACTCCGCTATCCTTAAGAGCTCTATCCAGCTCTCTCTTGAATGCATTCAGAGAATTGGCCTCCACTGCCTTCTGAGGCAGAGAATTCCACAGATTCACAACTCTCTGACTGAAAAAGTTTTTCCTCATCTCAGTTCTAAATGGCCTACCCCTTATTCTTATACTGTGGCCCCTTGTTCTGGACTCCCCCAACATTGGGAACATGTTTCCTGCCTCTAACGTGTCCAACCCCTTAATAATCTTATACGTTTCGATAAGATCACCTCTCATCCTTCTAAATTCCAGTGTATACAAGCCCAGTCGCTCCAGTCTTTCAACATATGATAGTCCCGCCATTCCGGGAATTAACCTAGTAAACATACGCTGCACGCCCTCAATAGCAAGATTGGCACCAGAGTGATCGGGGGTGATGTAGATGGGGGGGGGGATTGATAGGCAGAGGTTTGGACAAAGACCAGGGTTTTAAAAAAGACAATAAGGATTGAAGGGTTGCGAAAAGTGAAGCCAGAAGAAGAAATGAAGGTGGAAGAGGAGGGGGGGTAGGAGGAATTGGTGCAAGTCTAGTTGGGGCACAGGGGAGGGGTGGCGGTAAAAGGTGTGGGGAGGGGTTTGGCTAGTTATCTAAATTTGGAGAATTTCAATATTCATATCATTGGGTTGTAAGCTACCCAAGTGGAATATGAGCAATAAATGTTGTCTTTAGTGATATCATGAGACTGTCATTAATTAAGCCCTCGTAGACTAATCAGTTATGGTTTCTGCTCATGATTCTCTGCCCATCTACCTTACACGGTGGCACAGCGATAGAGTTGCTGCCTTACAGCGCCAGAGACCCAGGGTTCCATCCTGACCTCAGATGCCGTCTCTGTGGAGTTTGCACGGTCTCTCCGTGACCTGCGTGGGTTTTCTCCGGGTGCTCCGGTTTCCTCCCACACTCCAAAGACGTACAGGTTTGCAGGTTAATTGGCTTGCTATAAGTGTAAGTTATAAGTGTAAGTGTAAGTGTAAGTGTAAGTACACTTGGTATAAGTGTAAGTTGTTCCTAGTTTGTGTAGGATAGTGTTTACGTGCGGGGATCGCTGGTCGGCGCGGACTCGGTGGACTGAAGGGCCCGTTTCCAGGCTGTATCTCTAAACTAAACTGAACTGAACTTTTTCTGACAAGCACTCCAAATCGGGTGCTTTCTCTGTAGAGTTTGCACGTCCTCCCCGTGACCGAGCAGGTTTCGGTCGGGTGCGCCGGTTTCCACCCACATCGCAAAGATGTGCAGGGTTTGGAGGTTAATTGCCCAGACCGTGCGGGGAGTAGAAGCGAAAGTGGGGTAACATAGAACTAGTGTGAATGGGTGATCGATGGTCGGCATGGACTCAGTGGACAGAAGGGCCTGTTTCAATGCTGTGTCCTTCAATCAAAAATATGGAGTGGGTGCCTAATGCCATAGATATTAATGGACATAAACTAACATTATATTCATTAATTTGTGGATATGGGAGTCACTGACAAGGCCAGGATTTATCACCCATTCGTAACAGCCCAGAGCTAACAAGACACTCAGGGAAAGGAATCAATCACCTCAATCCCATAGAGACAGATAAAGGCTGGTTGATTTTCTTCCCTAATGTTCAACGTGAACCAGTCGCTCCTCAATCACAGTAGTTTATTTTGCTATTTCATCACAGACATATGTTGCTAGAATGTAAAACGGCCATCTCTACAGGTAGGGTTCAAACTCAACCCCAGAGCTGTGGTGCATGTTCACAAGATCTTGGGGTAGAATTAGGCCATTCGGCCCATCGAGTCCACTCTGCCATTCAATGATGGCTGATCTCTGCCTCCGAACCCCATTCTCCTGCCTTCTCCCCATAACCCCTGACACCCGCACTAATCAAGAATCAATCAATCCGCGCCTTAAAAAATACCCAATGACTTGTCCTCCACAACTGTCTGTGGCAATGGATTCCACAGACTCACTAACCTCCGACTAAAGAAATTCCTCCTCATCTCCTTTCTAAATGTACGTCCTTTTAATCCCGAGGCTGTGCCCTCTGGTCCTAGAATCTCCCACTAGTAGGAACATCCTCTCCACATCCACTCTATCCAGGCCTTTCACTATTCTGTGCGTTTCAATCAGGTCTCCCCTCACTCTGCTAAACCCCAGCGAGTACAGGCCCAGTCTCGTCAAACGCTCATCATATGTTAACCCAATCATTCTGTACATCAATTCAGAGTTGATGATATGAAATAATATCAAATTATTTGACATGTGCACAATATGAATTATTGTAATATAATGTAATATGAATTACATATGTACTTCATGAAACCTCTAAGATGAAGCCTCTCCATGGAGAGGTGAAAGCAGTCACATTACAACAATGAAATCCGCAGTCAGAGAAGGGTAGATATTGATTTTATGTACAATGGAGAAGTAAATCAGGCACATTTTAACAGCTCCCCTGATACAGATTGATGAATTGACAATCGGTAGCCTCAGATTAATCAACACGAATCAGTGTTCGGCAGAAGGAGGATTTACAGATGCCAGTTAGAACACACAAATCTCATACTAAAAACGTCGAGGAAATGTGTCGGAAGGAACTGCAGATGCTGGTTTACACCAAAGATAGACACAAAATGCTGGAGTAACTCAGCGGGTCAGGCAGCATCTCTGGAGAGAAGGAATGGGCGACGTTTCGGGTTCAGACCCTTCTTCAGTCGAGGTCAGGGGAGAGGGAGACACAGAGATAAGGAAGGGTAAGATGTGAAGGTCTCGACCCGAATCGTCACCCATTCCTTCTATCCAGAGATGCTGCCTGTCCCGCTGAGTTACTCCGGCACTATGTGTCTATCTTAGATAATAGACAATAGACAATAGGTGCAGGAGGAGGCCATTCGGCCCTTCAAGCCAGCACCGCCATTCAATGTGATCATGGCTGATCATTCTCAATCAGTACCCCGTTCCTGCCTTCTCCCTATACCCCCTGACTCTGCTATCCTTAAGAGCTCTATCTAGCTTCTCATACTAATAAGTCCCCTTGGCTTGTAGTTGTTCAGTGGAGGTTCTCGGGATTATTTTGAGGGATCCAGGATTATTGTTTCAGGAAACATCAAGTGGATTGGGCACTGTGATCTCCAGTGTTTAGGAGAGTGCTGACTTTATCAAAGCCTTTAAGATTCTTAAAGGTCTTAACAAGAATGACCCTGAGGGAAATCTTCCCCTCACAAAAGAATCTTGAATGAGGAAGTTTCAGAATAAGGTTACGCATGTACGACTGAGTTTAGTTTAGCTTAAAGATAAAGCTTGACCCACCAAGTCCGCGCCGACCAGCGATCCCGACCATACTATCCTACACGCATATCATATCATATCATATATATACAGCCGGAAACAGGCCTTTTCGGCCCTCCAAGTCCGTGCCGCCCAGCGATCCCCGCACATTAACACTATCCTACACCCACTAGGGACAATTTTTACATTTTACCCAGCCAATTAACCTACATACCTGTACGTCTTTGGAGTGTGGGAGGAAACCGAAGATCTCGGAGAAAACCCACGCAGGTCACGGGGAGAACGTACAAACTCCTTACAGTGCAGCACCCGTAGTCAGGATCGAACCTGAGTCTCTGGCGCTGCATTCGCTGTAAAGCAGCAACTCTACCGCTGTGCTACCGTGCCGCACTAGGGACAATTTACAATTTTTACCAAAGCCAATTAGCCTACAAACCTGCACGTCTTTGGAGTGTGGGAGGAAACCAGAGGACCCGGAGAAAACCCAGACAGGTCACAGGGAGAACATGAAAACTCCACACAGACAGCACCCGGGCCTTTGACGCTATAAGGCAGCAACTCTACCGCTGCGCCACCGTGCCGCACCGCGATGAAGAGGAATTTCTCTACAGGATGGTTGTAAACCTCTTGGAATGCCTTGCAAATAAAACACAAAATGGCAAAATATATAGAATTTGTAAACAGGAAACGGTGGAAACACTCAGCAGGTCAGGCAGCATCTGCGGAAAAAGGGATTTTGGATTGAAAAACGTTGACAGTGTTTCTGTCAAGTTTCTGTCAATAAGGGGTAGGCCATTTGTCAATGTTTCTGTCAATAAGGGGTAGGCCATTTAGAACTGAGATGAGGAAAAACATTTTCAGTCAGAGAGTTGTGAATCTGTGGGATTCTCTGTCTCAGAATGCAGTGGAGGCCAATTCTCTGAATGCATTCAAGAGAGAGTTAGATAGAGCTCTTAAGGATAGCGGAGTCAGGGGGTATGGGGAGAAGGCAGGAACGGGGTACTGATTGAGAATGATCAGCCATGATCACATTGAATGGCGGTGCTGGCTCAAAGGGCCGAATGGCCTCCTCCTGCACCTATTGTCTATTGTCCATTGTCTATTGTTTCTCTTTCCACAGATGCGTTGAGTGTTTACGGCAATTTTCTTTTTGGATTTGGAATACCCTTCTGTCATTGAATATATTCAAAGCTAGGATTAACTTTGGTCCATGTGAGCATCAAGGGTTACAGGAAGGCTACTAAACCACAACTTGATAAATAACAGTGCAGGTTCAGAGGGCCGGGTGGACAACCCTTGGTGCAAGAGTGGCACGGTGGCGCAGCAGTAGAGTTCCTGCCTTACAGTGCCAGAGACCAGGGTTCGATCCTGACTACGGGTGCTGTCTGTACGGAGTTGGTACGTACTCTCCAGGTGCTCCGATGTCGCCCCACACTCCAAAGACGTGCAGGTTTGTAGGTTAACTGGCGTCTGTAAATTGTAAATGGTCCCTAGTGTGTAAGATGGGATTAGTGTAAGGGGTGATCACTGGTCTGTGCAGACGCTGTGGGC